>NC_061118.1:48117185-48326707 GCF_002878395.1 Capsicum annuum
ACCTCTATTATTTTAATTATATTTACTGCCACCACTGTCGTCAACAACATCACCATCATCAACCACTACCAACCAATCCATACTATCAACCAACTCATCTATCATAACTAGCACCACCGCTAACTACCACTAATACATCACAACCTCCATACATTCTTTGGCGGCCACCACCATTGTCACTAGTAACGCCACCTCTACCATCACTTCAATCACTATCATCACTACAATTTATCTCTACTAACAATAATCTCCACCATCACAACTAACAACATCTCCAACTAGCACCAACACATCATCAACCATTATGCATTCATTTTTCAGCCATCACAATCAACACCTCCAACTACTAACATCTAGCAATATCACATCACAACCACCACCACCACTATTAACCACCATCATCATAACAGGCACTACAATACTAACCATCACAACTATCACCACTAACATTACTAATCACTAACATCAATCATTATCACTGCAGCCACCATTATAAACCATCTTCACTATCACTAACAAACATAAATATTTTTTTCAATCAAATAATAATTTTACTGTATTAAATTACATACTTTTCTGATATATTATTAGTTTTTATTTGAATTGTATTTTTTATTTTATTATATATAAATAAATTTTTTTTGCACATTTAGATGTTGAAAAACAGTCTTAATTATTTAGTTTTCAAATCTAGAGATAACATTTTAATCATTCATATGTGCATTCAGATTCAGACATCTGAATCCTTAAAAAAACAAATGCAGCCTTAGTAGACACAGTAGCACATGAAGAAGTAAAATAATAGCATATATTTAAGCATGGTTCTCTCTAAGCAAGCCTGCTACTAGAAATATGTTTGATAAGCCCTCATTTGTTTGCACTTAATGGAGGTCTAAATCTGAATGGTTCAGACTTCAGATCATTAAGTGCATTTATTTTTTGTTAAGATTTTAGCTTTTAATAGGTATTAATCATTTAGATTTGAACCAAGTCATAATGTCATTAAGAGGTATTCTTGTGCAGGATAATATTCACCATCATTCCATCCGCAATCATCAGTCACCACCACTATTGTCATCCAGCAACCACCACCATCGACCGCCATCACCAACTACTTCCACCATCACAACCACCACCGACAACTAATATCGTTACCAACAGTTAAAATAAGGAAGAAAACTGGAACAATATAGATAAAAGAATTATTCAATATTGTTGTGTACATAACAATGAACCTACAGTGTATTTATACAAAGAAAGAAGTCCTACTTGTCTCCTAATTACTAGCCTAATGACAGGGGAGATCCCTGATTTAAGGATTGCAGATTTAAAGGGATCAGATTCATGATTTTGTGATTATCAGTATCTGATTTTATGACACTAAATAAGGTAACGTTCAAATAAGGTAACGTTTAAATAAGGTAATGTCAATACCCTCCCTCAAACTTATGTTGTGTATCACAAAACATGAGTTTGGACAAAAGATAATTTTGTTGACTTCTTGACATGGCCTTAGTGAATAAATCATCCAATTGATCTTTAGAGGATATATATATCTAAGATTAATGCTCCGATCTTCAACCAGTTCTCTGATGTATTGACAATCTATGTCTATGTGCTTGGTATTTTCATGATGCATGGGGTTGGTTGCTATTCTGATTGCACTGATGTTGTCTCTATACAATATGGTTGATCCTTCCATTTTGATGCCAAGTTTTGATAATAGCCTCCGTAGCTAAATGATTTCAGAGCACGCAGCTAACATACTTCTATACTCTGCTTCTGTGGATAACTTTGATGTTTGAGATTGTTTCTTGCACTTCCAAGACATCATACACGATCCAAGCATCATGCACCAGCCTGTTGTGGATCGTCTTGAATCAGCGCATCCTGCCCAATCTGTATCTGCGTATCCCACTATGTCCAGCGATGAAGATGATGGAAATAAAAGACTTCGATTCACTGTGCCTTTTATATATCTAATAACCCTGAGCAAAGTTGAGTAGTGAATCTTGTAGGGCTTCGCAACAAACTGGCTTAACACATGTGCTGCATAAGAGGTATCAGGATGACTTATAGTAAGGTATATAAGTGATCCAACTAGGCTTCCATACAGAGTTTGATCTCTAAAAAGCTCTCCTTCCTCTTTTTTGTATTTAGTATTCACTTCCATTGGAGTATAAACCTTCTTATGATCAGTTAGATTAACTGACTTAACAAGATCTTATGCATATTTTTGCTGACTCAATTTTATGCCTTCTACACCATAACTTACCTCCAAACCAAAAAAATATGTTAGTTTCCACGGTCCTTCATCTTGAACGAGGAGTGTAATAGGTTTTTAAAATAAGAGATTCCAACCTCATCGTTCCTTGTAATAATCATGTCGTCTACATAAATAAGAAGAATAGTAAACCTAAGCCAAACTAACGTAGGAATAATGAATAATCTGAGCTACTCTGAGAAAAACCAGCACCAAGGATTGTAGTTCAAAATTTTTCAAACCATGAGTGAGGAGCCTTCTTTAATCCATAAAGAGATTTTTTAAGATGACACACTTGATTTGGACTAGAATATTTGTAACCTGGTGGTGGATTCATGTAGATCACTTCTTGCAAGTCTCCATGTAGGAACGCATTCTTGACGTCTAGTTGGTGTAACTTCAACTTCTTATTGATGCTAAAGCAAGCAATATACGTACTATTGTCATCTTGACTACTGGAGCAAAGGTATCTTCGTAGTCGATTCCATACTCTTGCTTGTATCCTTGAGCTACCAATCTTGCCTTATATCGATCTAGGGATCCGTCAGCTTTCATCTTGACAGAGTACACCCATCTACTTCCAGTAACTGTTGCATTTGTTGGTTTATCCACCATATCCCATGTATAATTCTTCTCAACGGCTGCTAGTTCTTCATTCATTGCATCTTTCCAACACTTCTAACCACTAGCTTGCATATAAGTATTTGGCACAACTATAGAATTCAAGGTTGTTAGTAAGGCATATAATCGACCATATTCACCTATAGAATATCCATATCGCCTTGGAGGAGGAGCATGACGAAATGAGCGTCTAACAGGGTCAATGATATTTTGAGGAGGTGGAGGTTGATTATTATGATTTAAAGAAACATTATAACAGTCAGCTTGGTGAGGTAAAGAATTAGTGTTCATTGAAGTAATATCATTATCAAAAAAAATATCTAAGTCATAAGTAGTACCTGTTGTGGCAGAAGACAAGTTTAGTGATGGACCAAGGGCTAGGTTGTTATGGCAAGCAGAATCATGAGTCATGAATTCTTCCAAAAAGGATATAGTAGACAATTGTGAGTCTTTACTAGTATAAGTAAAATAATTTTCAAAGAAGATAATATGTCGAGATATTCTCAATAGCGACGTGTTGAATCATAACACAAGTACCCATTTTGGATATCATTGTACCCCAAAAAAGTATATTTAAAAGCTTTTGGGGATAATTTGTGGCGTTCATGGTCTGAAAGAAGAATGAAACATACACAATCAAATACTTTAAGGTGCGAATAGTCGGGCAATTTTTTTAAAATGACAAAATGAGGACAATGTTGTTTGATAACAGACGATGATTGTCTATTTATAAGATAAATAGACGTTTGGATTGCTTCAACCCAAAATATTTTTAGAACATTTGATGTATCAAGAAGAGCTAAGGCAGTTTCAACAACATGTCTATTCTTACGTTCCACCACACCATTCTGTTCCGGTGTATAGAGGCAAGAACGTTGGTGAATAATGCCTTTTTCGTGAAAGAAACTTGTGAGGTTTGAATTTACATACTCTCCTTCCGAATCTGAACAAAAAATCCTAATCTTTTTATAAAACTGCATTTCGATGAGGTTATAAAACTTTTTGACAATGTTTGGTACCTCAGATTTGTGTTTCAAAAAGAAAACCCATGTATAACGAGATTCTTAATCGATGAACAAGATAAAATACTTGTAACCCATATGAGATATAATTGGAGAAGGTCCCCAAACATCACTATGAATTAAATTAAATGGAGTAGAATAAGTAATATTGCTTAATTGAAAAAGAAGTTTATGACTCTTTGAGTTTGCACAGCTCTCACAAGGTAATTTAGAGGGCAAAATTAGTGAGTCTTTACCCAACAAATTATAGGATTTCAACATAAAATTTAAACGCGAAGCATATGGATGGCCTAAATGAAGATGCCATAAAGTCCACATTTTATTTGAAAACTCAATATCTTTATTTGAAGCTGTAAAAAAAAGCAATGATGAAATATTCTTTCCGGAGATTGAAGAAGAAATAGCCTACCAAACTTACGCCCCCTGGCCATCATTTTCCCTAACAATATGTTCTGAATTATACAACCATTAGAGGAAAAAATAACCAAACAATTTTGTTCTACAAGTTGTCCAACAGATAAAAGATTCGCAGTAAGTTTCGGTACATAAAGAACTTTTGAAAATGGTTTAATGGAACCCATACATGATGTAGATAAAACATGGTCATTTACAGTAACAATTTCATGTGTGGAACATGTTTTAGATAGATTAGAAAAAAGTTTTTAGTTTCCTATCATGTGATTAGATGCAGCACAATCTATATGTCATACCATTGAATTCGAAATCTTATTCTTATCGGGATATATAACGGTCAGAGCTGTAGAGATTATATTAGGGAGAGAAGCCGCCAATGAATCTTGTATCATCTTATAAATGTTATTGTAATCAAATAATTGTGGTGCATTTTGTGTTTATGGAGTGTGTTGTGTACCCACATCCCTTGTCATCGCGTGAAAGGCTTTATGAGGATTTGAGCATTTTACTAAACCAGATTTCTTACGGCATTCCAGAATAATGTGACCATCCTTCTTACAATAATTACAATAATTTATATTCTTGCAATGGGAAATGATATGCTCTATTTCTTTACAATGATAGCATTGAACTAGTTTGTTAGAGTTTCCCGAGGAAGAACTTTTGTATGCAGCCATGGCAGTGTCCATAAAAAGGGAATTTCCCATAGAGTCTTGAGAACCTAACCGAGTTTCTTCTCAAAGTACTTCAGAAACCACTGCATCTAAAACTGGTAGTTTTTCTCTATTGAGAATGCTGGCATGTAAAGGCTCGAACTCAGACCTGAGTTTTATAAGAAATTGGACACTCCTTGTCCTCTTCGTAGTAGTCATGAAGTCCTTTAGTCTAGCAGCACTAATTGGGGCAGAAAAATATTGATCTTGCTCTACCCATAATCTGAGTAATCCCAGATAGAAGCACCGAACACTTTTCTCACCTTGTGTCGATTCTGTAAGTAGCCTTTCTAATTCAAATTCTCTAGCTAAATTTTTTTGGTTACTGAGAGTATGTAGATGAGTCCACATTTCATATGCTTTCTTAAAAGATGTCAGTTCCATAGCTATATCAGTAGAAATGAAATTAACAAGCCATGTTATGATTTTGCCATTATTAGCTTCCCAAACTTCTTTTTCTTTGTCTTCCATAGGTATAGCCTTTGATCCATCTAGAATACCAAGGAGGCCTTTGCCTCTAATGAAAGCCCTGAAATTGAACTTCCAGATTGGAAAGTTATGTCCATCAAATTTGGTTGACAAGATATCTCGTAAATCCATTCTTATTGAAGAAAAAAAATTAAAGTCGGAGGGAATCAACAAACAGATCCAAAGATTACAACCAGAGTAACAGATGTGGATAAAGAATCCGAGCCCAAGATGAATCAAATGGATTTTCTGGAATAAAAAACTGAATATTCAGATCTCAGAGAGAGGAAAAAATAAGGCTTTTGATACCAAGTTAAAAGGAGGAAGAAAACTGGAACAATATAGATGAAAGAATTATTCAATATCGTTGTGTACATAACAATGAACCTACAGTGTATTTATACAGAGAAAAGAGTCCTAATTATCTCCTAATTACTAGCCTAATGACAGAAGAGATCCCTAATTTAAGGATTATGGATTTAAAGGGATCAGATTCATGATTTTGTGATAATCAGTATTTGATTTTGTGATACTAAATAAAGTAACGTCCAAATAAGGTAACATTTAAATAAGGTAACGTCAATACCAACCACTATTGTTAGCCGCTACAAAAATCACCTCCTCCATTATTCCAATTATATCCACCACCACTGCGAACGCTAACACAAATTTCAACATTATCACTATCATCAACCGCTACCGAGTAACTCATCCATCACAACAAGCACCGCTGCTAACTACCACTAACACATCATCAACCTCCACACATTCTTTAGTCACCACCACTATTATTGTCACCAATATCGCTACCTCTACCACCACTTCAATCATTACCATAACTACAATCTATCTCTACTAACAACCATCTACACTATCATAGCTAACAACGTCTTTAACTACCACCAATACATTGTCAAACATCATCATTTTTCAGTCATCGCTAGGGGTGTACATAGGTCGGGTTGGTTCAGTTTTTATTAAAAAAAACAATCATGTCGGTTTATTAAAACTATAAACCAAATCAAACCAATATAAAATTAGTTTTTTCGATTTAGGTTTTAGTCGGGTTTTTCAGTTTTTTCGGATTTTTTTGAGTTTTTTTTTATCTTTAGTTTTTACAATTATATTATGATCGAAGACTAGATCAAATATGTTTTCACTCATGTGCTAATGAAAAATCATAATTATGAAAAAATAAGGAGCTGAAAACTCTCTTGAAACTAAAAAGTAAGATGAAGAGTGAAAAGTGTAGGTTTTAAGTTTATATTAGGTTTTCGATCATTTAATTAGCAATTAATGAACAAATATTACAACTTAAAGGCCCAAATCTAAATATATATTGGGCAAAATTAAGAAATAGCATATTTATCCCCTTAATTATGAGTTTCATAGCAACAGTTTTATAATTACATAATATAGCAAGTTGTATTTTGTATTTTTCCAAACTGTTGCTTCAAAAATACAAATACATATGATTTTTACTGCCCTTATGATAGATATGTAATTTGTATTTTTGCAAACTGTTGCTATAAAAATACAAATACATATAAATACATATGCTATAAAATGTAATTTGATAAAAGTGTTGCTATTTTTTGTAATTTAATACTTAAGTATGCTACTTTATGTATTTTTCCAATATATATCTACATCTACTTTCAAATTATTGAAAATTACTAAAACTAGTTGAAAAAATATTTAAAAAATAGATTATAATTAATATTTTATGTATAAAAAAGTTTGAATACTATGTATATATATATATATACTAGTTTAGGGTACGCACTCCGCGTGTGTACCTCATTTTAATGAGTTTAATTGTATAAAATCGCTTAGATGTTGTAAAAGTAATACTTTGATCAATAAACAACTTCGTTGATCTTATTAAAAAATGAAAACACTTTAATAAAAAATTAATATATTAATACAAAACCATATAAAAGCATTAAACCAACTTCAACTAAATTAAGAAAAACTACAAAGGTTATAGAACGACAAAAAAAACTTAAAAAAACTTTCCCAATATGACATATGGAGTAATTTATATATGCTCTGATGACAACATTCAAATGGACATTAAACAGATGAAATGCTACCACATTTTAAGCCAGGACGTCAAAGGATGAACAACAAAGTTTATGTAAGAGAATCCTCAAAGGATGAAGAACAATTTTTTTGTAAGAGAATCATTCCAACTGCTTCAACCACCCTCATAGCCATAGCAAATGGGGCAACTTGCTCTTCAACTTATCGTAAATACCATTCAAGAATTGAATTCTCCATCACTTTTGCCTAAATCTGCTATAATCTTTTCACTACTACTTCTTATCTGTTTGAAACTTAACCTGAACCATAATATCAGAACAAAACTTGTGAAACATATGCAATATTAATCACCTTATACACAAGATCATTCTACGTAAGCTTATTAAAATTGAGCAATAAACTGATGCAACAATATGTAAGCTTAAATGAAAGTTATGTGTTGCGTCGCCCATTGCCGAAAAATTATATTACAAAGAAATTCATTAATATTTTGATTTTTTCATCATCCATCTTCAAGATACCTACAAAAACTAATGCACCTACAAAGCAAATCAACTATTACAAAAATATATTTCATGACGTAAAAGAATTCCAAATCACAATAAAGAACAACTAATCTAAGACCAAAAATAAATATTTTTCTGCTCCTTATGTTCATTATAGATACCATTGTATTGTTGTATAAAGGAAGAATACTTAATTTATAGAGGTCCAAAAATTTTTTCTTCAAGAAAAAAATTATCTAAATATGGTAGATATATAATTTTTTTCATAAATTATGTATGAACTCCAAATAAACTAAAACTCATACAAATAGGAGTTTTAGATTTTTTTTTCTTTAGACGTTCATGGTTCCTTTTTTAGTTTAACTATGTAGACTTTTAATTTCCTTTTAAATAAAACAAAATATACTTCTTTTTGTAAAAAAAAAAAAAAATCATACACGTATGATTACTAAAACTAAGGACTTTAGTACATTGTTCAATTATGGAAAATATTTATTGATTTTAAATTTTTAAAAATTAGAAAAATAGTAGAGTTTTAAAACCTAGTTTATAGGATTTTCTTAAATTACTAATAGGAGTACTTTTAAACCTATTTTTAGGATTTCTTATCACGCTTTATGAATAAATAATCAAACAATTAGAATTCAATGTCCAGTATATTATAGGAAAACAAAGTATAACGTTAAAAGGGAAAAAAATCCTACAAATACTGATTAGGTTTACAACGCATATTTAATCCATATATTTTAGAATCTTTAATTTCTTTCCATGAAATTTAGGAGTCCTAAATTAAGAAAAATAGTAAAAACACCCAACAAAATATTACCATAAATATAGGAATTCATCTATAAGTAGAAAACCTTCATTATTTATTTATTTTTAGATATTTAGTATAATCAATATCAAATATTATAAATCGAAGAAAATAGGTGAAAAGACGAATTTGTCTATTGTGGAGTGTTTTAACGAAGGGCAAAAAGTTCGATTCACTTTTCTAAGGGTCTTCACACTTTTAATATATTATAGATTATAGATTATGTTGGTTTGATTCGGGTTATGTTCGACTTTTTTTTGGCTAACACCAAACCAAACCAAGAATGGTCGGATTTTTTTTCTAATGCCAAACCAATCAAACCAAACCATAAGTCAATTTTTTTTATTTGGTTCGTCGGTTCGGTTTGACTTGACGGCTTGGTCTGTACACCCCTAGTCATCGCAATTAACACCTCTAATAGCTAACATCAACCAACTTCACATCACAACCACCATCACCGCTACCAATCGTCACTGCTACCAATCGTCACTGTCTTAACAGTCACTAGAATACTAATCATCTCTATCATCACCACTGTAACCATCAATATTACTAGTCACTAACATCAATCATTACCATCACCAGTACAAACCATCTTCACTATCACTAACAAAAATATTTTTTTCAATCAAATAATAATTTTATTGTATTAGATTAAATATTTTTTAGTATATATTAATCATTTTATTTGAATTATATTTCATTGTATATATAAATAAATAAATTTTACATATTCAGATGTTGAAAAACAAACAGTATTTATCATTTAGCTTTCAGATCTAGAGACAACATCTTCATCATTCGATGTGCATTCAGATTCAGACGTCTGAATTCTAGTAAAAAAAATGCAACCTAAGTAAGGTTTTATTGATAAATTGTCTTTCTGTTACGTGAATTTATTAGTCTATAATTTCAAAACTGATTTTCTAGTCGTGGTCAAGTTTCAAAATCCTTTTAAGCACTATGCATGACAATAAGTTAGATTTATTTATTTTGCCTATTTAAGTGTTTTTCGTATTTAATAAAATTATTACTCCCTCTGTCCCATTTTATCTGTCATCATTTCCTTTTTAGCCCGTCCCAAAAAGAATGTCATGTTTCCTTATTTGGTAAATATTTAAAAACGTAATTACACTTTTACTCTTATTGGGCCCACTTATTTAAAAAAAATAGTAGCACATTTTTTGATAAAGGACAATTTGGTAAATATTATCAAGTCTTCTCTTATTTCTTAAACTCTGTACCCGGTCAAATAGCGACACATAAAATGAGACGGGGGAAGTAATTTATTTATTAATTAAAATATATATATATATATATATATATATAAAAAAAAAAAAAAAAAAAAAAATATATAAAAAAAGACATGTTTATGATACTAAAATAATTTTATAAAATTAAACTCGTGAAAATAAGGTAAGTACGCGTGGTGCGTAACTTAAACTAATTTAACTTAATTATGAGGTTAAGTTTGTACTTTTTCTATTACTAATAGAAAGTCAAGCCCTCTCTTGTTTCACCAAAATCATTGCATTAACAAATACGACGAGGGGGCAAAACAGACTTTTAAAGACACAAATAAAATAATGATGGAAAGTCGTCATCACATCCACTCCCACAGACAAAAAAATGTCATAGAATTACGAGTTGTGTGTTAAGTCTAGTGAAGCAACAAGTGTAGTCAATGTATATCCATAATTTTTTGGCCATAAAATGGCCATAAATGTACAGAGACCATACTAACCTTTTCCTTTAATAAAAAAGAAGTAAATTTTTAATATTAAATGCAACTAAAATTTATGTGGGATAAGTTATCACTTGTTATAAATATACCATATATAGTGAATGTCTACTTTATCATACATAGTGAATACATACATTACCATATTTTGTATGTCTATTTGTGGAAAAGTTATAAATCCCAGGATTAGTTTTCCCCTATAAATAAAGGGGGTTTTCTTCATTGTAAATCATTCATCAAGAGAAATAAGAATTACTCTCTATTCTCTCTCTACTCTTCTTCTTTGTTCTTTATTATTTCATAACATGTTATCAGCACGATACTCTGCCAAACAAGGTAAAGGTAATTTCAAGGTTAGTAATTCCTTATGTTATCTGTCTTTTGCTACTAATAATATAATTATTGTTGAATTTGAGGGGAAAAATACTATTGGTTTGGAACCATTTATTTTTTAAATTGATTCCTCAAGAACAATATTATCAAAAGGAATGATAATATATTGGGTTTAAGTTCCATCGATTTATGCCTAAGACGCTTTTATATGGATAAGACGTTGAGTTTGAAACTCAATGCACCATATTGATGATATTATGATGATTAAGGCAAAATAATGGATATTTGATGAAACATGTCCCATTAAATATGCTTCATTCCTTGAATTGAATGTGGTAACAATAAATCATATGTATGCCTCAATTTGCTTTTGTAGTAGCTATCATAATTTGGTACACTTAAGGCATGATTATATTCCATTCCTGAGGAATGAGAAGCTTATTCATGCAAACGTACACTTGACTGTGATGATATCACAACTCACTTCCGAAAGAGGTTGAATAATTGAGAAAAGTTATTTTGAAATCTACTTATGAAATAGTAAATTTGAAATTTATTCATGTAATAGTAAATCTAAAATTTACTAAAGTAAAAGGTGCATGTCAAGGTAAACTTGGAGTTTGCTAGAATAAAAGTTCATAAGTTGACATGAACGATTATGACATCCCGAAGATGTGCATATTGAGTATTGGACATGTAATGAAGAATTAGAAAATTTTTCAAGAATTATTCATATTGTTTGTTCTCATGATTTGTAGCAAGCCACCAGGAGAGATTTTGTGTAGCCGGGTTAGTAACCTTAGGTCTGTGTCTATAGGTTTTTATGGCGGCGAGTGTGTGTTACTTATATGTGGGTGTCCCTTTCATATTTTCTCAGTTGTTATCTGCTTATTTCATGTTGTCATATCTCTCATATTTTTGTTTTGCTCTGATTTACTTTTTATTATTCCTTACGCTTTTTCTGTTATGTAATCCATCTCCTTGTCGCCTATTCTTTATCTTGATCCGAGGGTCTACCGGAAACAGCCTCTCTGCTTCTTCAAAGGTAGCGGTATGGACTGCATACATCTTATCCTCCCCAAACCCCACTTTGTGGGAATACACTGAGTTTGTTGTTGTTGTTGTTTGTTCTCATGAAAAATATAAAAGGTGAATAATGGCTCATTCACCTTTCATGTGATATGTTAAAAACATGCATCAATAAGATAATCACATGTACATTTATTGTCAACCTGCAGTTTGACATTCATAAAGTTGCTTGTTCAATAAAATTGAGTTAAGGGCATAACTTTCAGATTGTGTAATCAAGATAATTCATCTTGATGATAATGGTTTAGCATTGAATGCATTCGATAAATAATTGAACTATTGCTAATGAGAACAAAGCTTCATGTGTTGGTTTAAATTATTTTATACAAAAGTACTTGTATGCATCAAATCAACAAATTATGATTAATTTCCCCTCAAAGTTGGTTCTGAGTCAGGAATGACACGTTGTCCATCTAATAGTTTTGATGTATAGTATATAATTAATGAAGATACCATGGTGCACAAAGATGGATTCCTCAAAGAAGATGAAGGATGTACGTTAGTTTCCCTAACATAAGGAGGAGATTATAAGCATCTATGAAATATGTTAGAAACTATCATCAGATCCTCATTCAAAAGATAATTCTAGTTAAATGTCGAACTCATCTCATATTTAAGTTGTAAGTGCTCATATCTTATGTCCCTAAAGGACAAAGTTTATGCATGCGTGAAGCGTGCTAGACCAATCGGTTCCAAATGAAATAATCCTTGAAAAGGATAAGGAGCAAATAATCATAATAAGAAGGCAATGTGCTCTTGAAGAGCCTACGACATAACACTTCATGAAACCTATGAGAGGTTCAGGTACCTGAAAATAATGAAGTGATAAGATCTCAAAATGTTATGTCACACTATGAACCGATACGAAATGATATATCATCAATATCTTTGATATAATATTGGCACAATATTGTGAGAGATTACGAGGATCTGAATTCTATGTTTATTTAAGCATGCTGACGTTGAAACATTTATCAAGTGACATGAAAGAATGCATCTTGGTAAGTGTAAAACTTATTTGATTTGCAGTACAGACACTTGAAAATATCACAGATGCAATGTTAAGTATTGTCACTTGATAAAATTTACATGAAAACTTGTCTAAGGATTCAAAATATTTGAAGCGTATAAAAGTTTCTGGAAAACTTATTTAGAATCCTTATATTGTATAAGTTTATAGCTTGGAAGTTATTAAAACTCTTGGAGAATTTTCAAAAGCAATAGATTGTTTGCCTACGTGAGAAATATATCGAATTGAATTGGTTATAAAGTACCATATCTTAGTGCAATTGGTGCACTCATGTACCTTAAAATTACTACAAGGCCCGATATAGCCTTTCGATCAGTTTGTTAGCAAGAGATAATGCAGCTTGTATAGCACATCTTAATGGGGGATTCATAAAAAGAAATAGATCGAAGCACACTTCATCAAAGCTTCTCTGCATACATGAGCTACAAAAGAATGGTGATATTAACGTGCAACAGATTCGTTCAAGTGATAATATGGCTGATTTATTCACCAAGTCTCCTCTAATTGTAATTTTCAAGAAGATGGGGCACAAGATCGGGATGCAAAGGTTCAAGGATATTCTCATTAGGGGGAGCAAATATGCGTTGTACTCTTTTTTCCTTTCAAGGTTTTGTCCCACTAGGTTTTTCTTGTAAGGTTTTTAATGAGGCAGTCTATAAACGTATTGTTAGAGATGTGTACTCTTTTTCCTTCACTAGATTTTTTTCCCACTGGATTTTTTCTAGTAAGGTTTTAATGAGGCACATTATTTATCAATTAGACATTCAAGGAGGAGTATTATAAATATACCATATATAGTGAATGTTTACTTTACTATATATAGTGAATACCTACATTACCATATTCCTAGCTTTATAAGTAATTAAGCTTCCTTCATTATTAAATCTTTTAACTATTATTGGTGTTTTTAGTTTATCCCATTTGCTTTCTGGTAAGCAATTATATCTACATAAATTAGCTTCTGCTCCTGTATCTATCATAGGCGTATAATATCTACTGTAATATCCTTCTACTACTATCTTCATTAATACATATATCTTCATTTCATGTTAAGGCTCTTTTTAGGAATAACTTTTCTTTGTTATATGTTAAGGTTAATTGTGTATGTTCTATATTATATGGTTTTACTTGTTCTAACCATTTTATTCCTAATATTATATCTGTTTTTTGCATTTCTTCCTTTACTTCGAATTCTATTTTTATTTTTCTAACTCCTAACATTATTTCTTTTTCTGCTATATTTTTATTATTTATTAAACTTCTTGGTAGATCTGGGCATATATCATTGTCATTTTTTATTTCTTCATTTCTTACTAGATATTTTGCTATATGATTTTCTTCTTGTCCTGTATTCAAAAGTATTAAATATTCTTTTTCATTTATTTTTCCCGTCATGTAATATTGGTTTAAATTACTTATTGAATTTGTTTCATAACTTGTTCTTTTTGATGAGCTTGATGATTCTGGCTTTTCATTAGCTATTCTTTTTGTTGTACTTATTCTATCATTTACTATTTCTAAATTTTCTTCTGTATCTATGTCTCTATAGGTATAATCATTATAATCTATTGTTTTTACTATTTGTTCGAATGGGCTTTCTATTTGTATTTTGTTAATCTTATTTTTTCCTGTTATTTTATGTTTTGTTGTTAATACATATAGATTTTTACATCTTGCTGTAAATATTTTACTTCCTGGGGTTAATTCTATTCCTGATATTTTCCAATATAATACTAATGATTTATCTATATTCCTATCTGTTACTGCTACTGAATAATTTGCACTTATTATAAATTTAAATTTTTGGTATATTAGATTTCCTTTTACGGCAGTTATTATGCTTTTTTCTATAGGTTTTATAATTCTATCGTCTGCTAAATATAATTCTATTGGTGTATCTATTCCTTCTCTAAAACATGCTTTTATTAATATCTCTGTACCTCCAAGGTGTACATATTTTATTGGATCTCCTTTACTTTTTATATCATTTATTTCTTTATTAATTATTCTTTTTGTTACCAGTGGTATACTAGCTTTTCCTCTTGCATATCTGCAGTCTTTTTTGTTACATGTTCTTTTTGACATACTACATAATATTCATCTTTTTTCCTAGTAAAAATATTTTTTATTGTTGGTATTTTAAATATTTTCTCTACACTTAAATCTAATTCTTTTCCTTTTATTTCATCAAATATATTACTGTCAAATATTATTTTTTGTTCCGTTCCTTCATCATTTAAATATTCTTCCTTTGTTATTATTTTTATATCTTCTTCAGTCATTTGATTCATCTATTTCGCTATCTATTTCATTATCTGTTTCGTTTTCTGAAATTTCATATATACTGTCTTCACTTTCTAATTCATAATCTATATAATCTATCTGGATATATTCGGTATTATCTATTTTTATTTCTGATATTTGTTTATTTTTTGGATTTTTAGGTAATTTACAATCTCTAGCTAAATGTCCTAACTTTCCACAATTATAACAAGTACATTCTTTTATAGATTTCTTCTTTCTATATGGTCTTTTATGTTTATAATTTTTTACATAATATCTTTTTCTTGGTTTCTTATATTTATATTTCAATTTTTTATATTTTTTATATTTCTTATGTCTTTTTCTTTTCTTATAATATCTTTCTTCGCATCCAAATTGGGGTGCTATTTTATTTTTGCAACAAGCTAAATTTCTTATTAATGTTTTTTCCATTTTTAATTCTTCTCTATATTTTTCACATAAGTTTCTATACCATTGTTGTAAATATTTTATTCTTGCTCCTAACGTATCTACTATTTTTGCTTCTTCCCAACTTTTTATTATTTTCGAACTAAATGGCTCGGGTAATTTATTAAAATATAATTTTCTTATTTCTTTACTTTCTTCTATACTATATGCTCCTTTGTAATAATATTCTTTAAATGCGCAAGTATATTCATCTATATAACACATATTACATATTGCTAATTTTAACATTAAATTTCTATTTGTATCTTTTTCTTCATTTTGTTCTTTGATTGTTGTCGTACTACCAAATTCATCTTTTATAGCTGTTTCATATTTTTTTAATAATTCTATAGGTGTTAGTTTAGTTGTTGTCGATGATGTTCCTTCTATAGGTTTATTAGTTCTTAATACTTTTTTGCTATTTTCGGTTAGATTTGCAAACCATAGTTTTACTGATCCTATTGGTGTTTTTTCTATATATTCCGGTGCATCTGTTATACTTATATTATTATCTAATAATTGTTTTGTCATATATCCTATCCATAATTGTATTGTTTTTTCTGTATCTATTACACAGTCTAGATCTAAAAAGTTATAATTTTTATTCACTATTTGTTTTGGTATCCATTTATCATATTCATTAAACTTATTCTTATGGTATATATGTTTTCTTATTTCTGTTGTTTTAGGTATTATATTTTCATATTCTTTTTTATCAAGAGTATTTATTTCTGTGTGGGTATTTTCTAAGTTTTCCTCATTAATTTTTTGTTCTTCATTGATTTCTAAATTTTTTGTATTTGTTAATATTTCTGTGTATGTTTCACTATCTTCGGACTCATAATTATCTGTCTCTTCAATATCTATATTATTTATTTCTAATTTTTCATTTTTTTATTTCTAATTTTTCCTTAAATTGATTTATCTCATTTAGTAATTTCTGTTCTCTATCTTTTTCTTCTTTTTCTTTTTGTCTTTGTTCATACAGTTCTTTTAACATTTGTAATTCTTTTTCTAATTCAGCAATTCTACTATTTTTGGTTTCTTCTATTTTTCGTATTTCTTCCGTAGTTTGTTGTTTTATTTTTTCTCCTATCTATCTCTTCATTTTCTTTTTCTATTCTTACCATTGCTGTTAATTTATCTTCTAATTTTAATTCTTCTTTTTCTAACATTAGATATAAATGTTCACCTATTTTCTTATATCTTCGTCCTAGATTAGAAAATACTATTTTTATTTTTGATCCTTCGTAGTTTTCATATATTTTTTCATCTATTATAAATTCTTCTTTATTCATTTTATTGTGAATAGGTCATGTTGATATACATATTCTAAACTATCTATTTGTGATTCTAATTTTGATATTTCATTTTTTTGTGTATCTATTGAATTTTTACTAACTCCGGCAAATATATTATAATGTAGTCTTTTTATTCTTATTTTTAATTCTTTACGTTTTTCAGAGATAATTTGTTTTAATTCTTTATATTTTTGTACTTTATTCATTTTAAATTATATTCATAATATCTTGGTGGATATCTGAATCTAATTTTATCATAATTAGGTGGTATATGTTTCATTCTTCTGGATTTTAAATGTGTTATTAATTTTGATTCAATACTAGATATTAATGTAATTAAGTAGGCTAGTTTTTCTGGATTTTCTTTTGTTTTATTTAGACTTATATATTCTGAATAATTACTAGTTAAAGATTCTTTAATTTTTCTAAAAGCTTCTCTATTTTTAAATGGTCTTCGCATAATTAATTAATTATAAGTAAAATGTTTTAACTCTAAATCTAACTCTAACTCTAACATATATATTCTAACTCTAACATATTATATATCTCTTCCGTTCGTTTTAAATTGTTGTGCTCTGATACCATTTGGAGGGGGGGGGTGTGGATTTAATAGGTATAATAGATTTTGTAGGTTTCTAGTGAATCTATTTTTATTAGTGCGTGGATATTTTGTTTCAATATCTTTTAATAATTTACTTCTTTCGTAAGATATATTCATTAAATTTTTTATCCTGTAGTAATTGCAGAGTTACAAATTTCTGTATAATAATTTATCCTATCTGTGCTATAATGTATATCTAATTCTAGATTTTCAATGTTATTTATTATCTTGTGTTGTTCTTCTCGTAGTGAGTTTTTTAAATTATATAAACTATCACATGTACTTTTATCTAAATTTTCTAAGGTTTTTTCTATCCATTTTAATTTTTCTTTTAGGTCTTCCATTATTTTCCTAATTCGGTTTCTATAATTAATTTCATTATTTAGATTTTCTTGATTTTCTCTAGTTTGTCTAATATATTCTAACATTTTTTAATCTGAATAATATCCTTCTGGGTAACTTTCTTCGTATAGCTGTTCTAGACAATTTGCAGTTTCAATTTCATAGTTTATTACTTCTTCTAATATTATTTTCTTGATATCTATTATTTTTATATCTTTAAGTATATATAAGATTAAAACTTTAAGATAATCTAGATAATCTATCTTTTAAAATTGATTTTATTATAGTGTTTTGTAGTTGTTTGTTTTAGCCTTAGTAGTTTTTGCATATTTTTATTAAGAAATTTTATATCTTTATTTTTCATGTATTTATCTATATTTATTTTTATCTGTTTTTCTAGTAACTGCATATTTTTTTATATCTTTTTCTAAAAATTTTATGTAACTTATCATCGTAAATATTTGTAAGAGTAGTTAGATAGATATGGTATATAATTTACTCTAGTCATGTAATATTCACCAAAAGCTTTTTCTAATATGATTTTTCTTATATCTGCTACTTTTATATTTCTAAGTGCATACAAAATAAGTATTTTAAATTTATCTACCATCACATCAGATATATTATCATTCATTTTCATAAAATTGCTTTTTTCAAAATATTCCCTTCAACCATGTACATAAAATATAGTCATCTTAGCTTACTATATACTAGATTATTCTTAAATAATATGTTCTTCCATCACTATTAACATGGTAATCCGAATACTTTTTCCCTTAAACAGCGCCTCTACTCTGGTTACTCCCCGCCACGGCTTCTTGCCTCATTGGTTTCACCTTTAGGATGGCATAGTCCTTAGGGATATTTCTCCGTTTCCTCTTTGTTAATAAACTTCTTAACATATTATTCTTCGAATAATTCTACTATAAAGTAACTAATATGAATTTATTTTATCATACCATGATTGTCGGGAATTATGAAATTAGCTATTCATAATCATAAATAGATATACCTGTTCGGGTAGCTTTGTTATTTCTGAGTTTTGTTGTCCATAGCTTTTTCCATTGGAATATGTTTATCTAATTAACTGAGTAAAATATTTTTTGTAGATTGGAGAGAGCAAAGGTGCTTCAACGCATGAAGGCTTGCTTTTGCAATGCCTTCTGCCTTTGATATATATAGAACGAAAGAATAAGGTTACAATTTACACATGTTTCTTGTTTCTAAAACTAAGACTAACGAAAGTGAAAAGTCAAAGAAAGGGGGGCCTATGCCTATCTAACTTTCCTAACTTTTCTAACTTTACGTAAAGTTTTTCAACAATCTAATTAATGTACAACTGTTTCAATCAAGACTTTTGTTACATTAATATACAATAATTCTGCCTTTGTACAGTATCTTGTCTCCGTTGATTTTGTCGTATCTGTTCCATTATTGCTCTGTTATCTGCTCCATTATTGCTCTTTTATCTTATCTTTCCAGCTGGCATTTTGTCTTCTTTATTCTAGATGTACCTTTGGAATAATATTATCTTCTCCATTGCACCTCGAACATTGGTGGTCTGGATATTTATGTCCAATTATTTTACAGTATCTTGTTAGCAGTCCTTCTGAAATAAATCCCTTTTTTATTGCTCTCGCGGTAGATTGTTTTTCTGGGTTAAGTAGCGTCATTATCCATTGTCTTACGTCTTCCATATCTGCTTGTCGTAGCTCTTTTGAATTTGAATATATCATTTGATGATCTCTTGAATAGTAGCTCCATATTGGGTTTCCATTAGCATAGTTATTTGCTAGTTCTTGAATGATCGTAGCTAGTCCGATAAGTCTTTTATTTGCATAAAAATCTGGTATCTCGATTCTACGTATCTCCGGTTGTTGCGAAATATCTTCTGGTATAATTATATCTCTTGTTAATCCTATCTTTACAACTTGTATAACTGGTTTTATTTCATCATATAATATCTCTGCTGGTGCAGTATAACACTTTATATAAAATAAATTTCCTTTTGTTATTCTTTTGTAGGTAGTGAATATCTTGTATAATTCCTCCATAGCTGTTAGCTCTTCTCCGTCTTGGGTATATATGGTATTTAGTAGTCCATAGTCAAAACAGGTTTTAACTAGGCTTGGGTTAGTTTTGGGTAGTGCGATTAATTTATTGTATCCTTGTAGTTTTTGGGTTATATAATTGGTATTTGGTTCTTTGATGTCTATAGCTCTGGGGTTATGGTTTAGAAAGGTTTGTACTCGGTATATATTTTCTATGTATTTCTGGGCGGTGTAGTTGTATACTTTTTTGTCTTGGTTTAGGCTATCTCGGTATGTGTTAACTTGTGGGGGTATGAATAAATGGTCTTTTTGTGTTTTTGGGGTAAATGGTTTTTCAAATATTTTGTTCATATTTACATTCTGGTATCTTGGTCTATTAACTCATTTGCTTGTACCTGCAGAAGTAGATTGATAAATGTTATGGGTTTTATAGAGTGTCCCAACGTCTCCTTCTAGCTCTGGATTTTTAATGTCTTCCGATCGACATAGCTCTGCACACTGCTGAGTTAGCTGATTTGTAGCTATAGACTTCAGTTTATCTTCATTAGTCTTTAGCTTTTCTATCTCATTACCCATACTGTCCACTTTCATTGAAAGCGTAGTTAGGGTGTTAAGTATTTTTTCTAGAGTATCTTCCTCTACTAGTTCAGTCTGTGTAGCTTTGTCTTGATATGTAATCTGCAATAACATTTTTGTTAGTACTGATCACTTCAATTGTAAATGTGAAATTTAATATATTTAAAACTAGTCTTCGAATCTCTTTTGTTGTAACTGAATTTTGTATTTTCTTTGTTAACCACCAGCGTACCTGTGTATTATCTGTTCGTACAATAAATTTGTTATATACAATATATGGCTCAAATGCTAATAAACATTTATATAATGAACATAATTCTTTCCTATTTATTTCCCATTTTATTTCTGTCTCGTTGAACGTACCTGAGTAGTATCTACAATGGTGTTCTATTTTTTCTGCTTCATATCGATATTTAAGTACTCCTCCGTAACTATATTCACTTGCATCTGCTTCTACTATATATATAAATTTTCTATTTTCATCTGGAAATTGCAATTTTGGTAATTCTCTACAAAGTAATTTTATTTTTTGAACTTGTTTTTTATCTTTTTCATCATAATTATATTCTATATCCTTTTTTAATTTTTTCTGTAGTGGTTTTAAGGTTTCTGCTAATTTTGGAATATATTCTCTTACTTGGTTTACTAATCCTAAAAATGATTGTAATTTCTTTTTTGTATCTAATTCTTCTTTCGAATTTATTATTTTTTGTACTATATGTTGTTGCATTTTTACTCCACTTTTATCTATTTGTATTCCTAAAAATTCTATCTGGTTTTTCATAATTTCAGCTTTCTTTTTGCTTAGACTTATTCCTGATTTTTCTATTATATCTGTGAATTGTTCCAATAATTTTAAATGTTCTTCTTTGGTTTTGGTGTATAATAATATATCATCTATGTATACTATACAATTAGATAATTGTTTAAAATAATTATCCATAAAATGTTGATATCTACCTGGTGCATTTTTGTATCCAAATGGTAACACGTTCCATTCATAAAATCCTTGTGGTACCGTAAATGCGGTTAATTCTTTAGATTCTTCTTCTAGCTTTAGGTGGTAAAATCCTGATTTACAGTCAAATTTGCTAAAATAATTATATCCTTGGATTTGTCTTATTTTTAATATCTTATTTGGTATCGGATAATTATATGTTATAGTTTTTGCATTTAAATTTCTATAGTCAATAACCATCCTACTTTTTCCTCTTTTTTGTTCACTATGTTTATTTACTATAAATGCTGGACTGTTATGTTTACTATTACTTTTTTGTATATATTGTTTTTCTAATAATTCATCTATGTGCATTTTAAATTCTTTTAAATCATCAAAATTATATGTTAATGGTTTTTGTGTTATTATGCTATTCTTATCTATTAATTCAATTTTTATAGTAGTTTTGTGTTTTCCCATCCTTTTAATGGATCTTCACTATATAATTGTTCTAATTTTTTCTGAATTATTTCTATTTTATTTATTGAAAATATAGTTATTTCTGTTTTATTTATCGAAAATACTACTAGTTCTACTGTATCTTCAGTATTGTTTATATTTTCTAACTTTTGTGTAATTTTTTCACTTCCTTTTATCCAATCAGTTTTCTTTCTTATTTTATTATTAACTCTTTTTGCTCTTACTTTTTGTTTGCATGGTGTTGTAAACCACCAGTCTGTTTTGGTTATTATATGTGGGTATAATTTATCTAAAAATGGCATTCCTAAAAGTATATCTTTTGATGTTAATTCATAATTATAAATTTCTTCTATTGTTAATATCTTATCTCATACTTGTATTTTTACATTCCTAGCTTTATAAGTAATTAAGCTTCCTTCATTATTAAATCCTTTAACTATTATTGGTGTCATTGTAAATCATCCATAAAGAGAAATAAGAATTACTTTTTATTCTCTCTCTACTCTTCTTCTTTGTACTTTATTATTTCATAACATTACTATTATTAAATGTGAAGGAAAATTATTAAATTAAGTTTAGTACGTGAGACCCACCTAACTTCATCCATTGCATTTTCATCCTTCTCCCTCAATCTTCAATTTAGTCTTTTTTTAAAATCAAAATTTAAAACTAGTTTTATTACTACATTGATCATAATTATTTAAAATATTTTTTAGAAAACTTCATCAACGATTATTAATATATTGATCATAATCCTTTAAAACATTTTTAGAAAAAGTTCATCTATGATTAACTAATTTTGAACTTATCACAATAATAAATTTGTCATTATATAAAAGTCATTCAATTCTAAAGTTTATCACATTTTTTTAAAACATTAGCTAGGGTTGATAAATATGAACGATATAATTTTTATAATGTGTCAGTGTTTATTATATTTAAAGTATTTTGAATTTTGATTGCTAATATTGAAATATTTTCAAATTAGACTTAAAAAATTAAAAATTTATTTAAATATAATTTAAATATATTTAAATATAATAATTAATAAAATTATTTAATTAGAGTACATATTTTTGTCATAATTTTTTGGTCCAGAAATGGTCATAAATGTATAAAGACTATACTAACATTTTCCTTTAAAAAATAAATAAATCTTTACTATCTTCTGAATTCAAGAAGTTAAATGTAACTAAAAATTATGTTTAATAAATTATAACTATCATTAAATATGAAAGAGGAATATTTATTTAACTTTAAAATGGGAGACCCACCTTAATTTCACCTTCTATCCTATCACACCCTCCCTTTCCGTCCTTCTCCCTCAATTTCTCTTTAGTCTTTTTTTAATCAAAATTTAAAACTAATTTTATTATATATTGATCATAATTTTTTAAAATATTTGGGGATAAAGGTCATCAGTGGTTAACTAAATTTTGAATTTATCACAAAAATTTATTTATTTATTATATAAAAGTCATTTCATTCTAAAGTTTATCACAAAAGTGTTTTTCTTGAAACATTAACTAGGTCCAACAAATATGAAAAATACGATTTTATAATGTGTCAATGTTTATCACGTTTAAAATATTTTAAATTTTGATTATCATTATTGAAATATTTTCAAATTAGACTTATAAATTATTTAAATATAGTTTAAATTTATTAAAATATAATAATTAATTAAAACTATTTAATTAGAGGATATATTAATAGTGAATATAAGTAATATTCTCAAGTTATCAAATTACCGTAATATGGAGGTACAAAATACAACAATAATGCATCTTGATATCTCTAGTTGTTGTTAACTAGGGTCCACAAATATGTGGCATAACATAAAATTACAAGAAGTAATGATTGACAAATAAAAAGAAAGGAAATGAAACATAAATAACGTAAAATAAAAAAATTAAGATTAAAAAGCAAAAACTAAATAGTGATAAAAAAATCGGATGATGAAAGAGGCTAAATATCCATGCGACACCTTTTAATTCGGAGAGAAATTGATGAAAGAGGCTAAATTATTATTTTTTTCTTTTATTTTTAATTTGGGAATAATTTAAAATAAAAAGTTAGCAAATATATAATTTATTTATTTTATAAAATAATTTTTTTGTGTCTAATGAGTGTGATATGAAATGATACAAATTATTTAATAGGATAAACCAACTATTAGTAATAATTTATTTTCACTTTAAATACTTGAGTTATTTGTAATTTTTTTTAAATGTAATATTTTATTTTATTCTTTCACTGTAAAATTATTTTATACATAATTTTTAAAAATATTTAAAAAATAGGTATAATATTACGGAAAGTATAGGTGTAAGATTTTCAAAATATAGCATATGTATGCTTGATTTTCATAATTAGAATCGACACTTGTGAATTGTATAACTTTCCTGATTTCTATAATATGTCAATGTCTATCATAACTAAAGTACTTTGAATTTTGAGTGTTGCTATTGAAATATTTAAAAGTTATATTTAAAAAAAAACATACAGTTTAAATTTTATTCAAACATAATAATTTATAAAATTACTTATTTAGAGCTCATATTAATAGAAAATATAAGTAATGATTCATAAGTTGTCAAATTGGCATAAAATATTGGCACAAAAACTACAATATTAATTTTTTAGTACTCTCCTAGGTTGTTGTTAACTAGATCGAATAAGTTTCTCTGAAAAATGATTACAAAAATACAATACTAAATTTATATTGTGTCTACATAGAGATTAAAATTTTTTATCATAAAATCAAACACTAAGCTTCATCACAATAATATATTTGCCGATCTAATTAAATTAGATTTTTAATCATTTGATTTGATTTGATACAATCTTACCGAGTCTTACAAGTAAATTTGAAATATAATTTAAATAGATCAATGATTATAATGTAGTTATTTTTAATTAAATAATTATAGACGATTTAAATAAAAAAATTCTGCATTTAAACTTAAGTTTTATCTTGATCAGATATTTTGATAATTGTTATGACTCTCAAACATTATTTATTGGAATAATACTTTTATGGTCTATTATTAAATTGAATTAACTAATAATTACTGCAAATGTAATTATTGTTAGTTGAACAAGGATTAATAACTGAACATATAATTATAAAAGCATATCTATACAATAATTTATATCTAAATAAATGGACAATTAAATTTAATTGCTTTTAATCAACTAATTATATTAATTTTAAGCAAATTAAGTTCACTAAGTGTTACGTTATGTTTGTTCGATAATAATAC
The DNA here is from genome assembly GCF_002878395.1 of Capsicum annuum. Classification (NCBI taxonomy): domain Eukaryota; kingdom Viridiplantae; phylum Streptophyta; class Magnoliopsida; order Solanales; family Solanaceae; genus Capsicum; species Capsicum annuum. The sequence goes on from NC_061118.1 coordinate 48,142,530, forward strand.
CTTTATTTCAATGGCGTCAATAGAAGTTCTGTATTTTAAAATGAAATTATAGTCAATTTTTGGATGAAAGAAAACCTCTTTATAAAGAGAAAAATGAATAAATTAAATTTCATTTTTTTGACTTAACTATCGATTAGAAGATTTAGCTTGTATGAATTATTATTGATTTGATGCCAATATGAGCTATTTCAGTATCTTAAGCATACATATATATATCCACGATTAAAATTAATTGATAGTCTTGTCTCACATATAGAGTATTTGAAGTGTCATTAGAGTTGTCGACGATTAGATCCAATTTTATAGCTTGTAAAATTTTAAATATAATTTTTAAAAATAAGTAATTATATTAACTTTGATGAATTAATTATATCAAATCTAAACAAAATTTTATTAAGTCTCACACAAGCTTATCCTAATCAAGTTCTATGAGAATTAGTATTTATTATGTGTCTCAAATCAATTTCATAAAATAGCCATTATAACTATTATATGTCCTTTAATTTGTTATTTTCTAATAGTACACAAAAATTGTGGTCAAATAATTTTTGTTTTCTAAATTTAGAAGATAGAATATTTTTATGTCACAAATATCAATTCTTAAAGTTAAATGACATTTATGTTTGAATTTTTTTATGTGATAGAATCAATGTTATGTAATAGCAGATAAATTTTACCTATCTTTGATTTCAGTTATTCAATTTTTCAATTCTTTTTAATTTTCACCTACAACATGCCTAGTGTAAGTGAAAAAATTATTTTTCACACGATAAAAGTTAATTTAGCAATAGTAACCTCAGCTTGTAGCCGTAATACACTATTTAAATATGTTGTTCAATTTTTTTAAACATACAAATAAAATCACGTAGTTAAAGTTCATATTAATAACAAATATAATAAATAATTCACCAGTTAATAATTATATTTTTAATTCACCAGTTAACAAATATAATAATTAAAGTACGTAGGATCGCATGACCATAACATTAATGTGTGACTTTCTTGAATTGATGTTTAACCAATATTGACTTTTTTAGAACTATATAATTTTTATTTTATGACGATATCTATCATGTCTAAAGTAATTTGAGCTTTGACTATCACTATTGAAATATTTTTAAACTATATTTAAAAAAAAAAACTATTCAAAGATGTAGTTTAAATTTATATAAACATATAAATTAATATAGTTCCTTAATTAGAAGTCATGTATATTAATAAAATTATAAATAATGATTCCTAAGTTATCAAATCCGTGTAACATAGTGACACAAGACTACAACATCAATGCATGACTCTCTTTGGTTATTGTTAATTAAAGTTGACACTTATGAACTATATGATTTTTATAACTTGTCAAAGTCTATCACGTCTAAAGTGTTTTAAGTTTTTATTAAAATATTTTTATATTATATTAAAAATTATCTAACTATGCAAACTTTTAGTTTTAAAACTCATAAATAATTTTTATTTTTTTCTTTATGTATTTTTCTTATCATTTATATATAATTTAAGCGTAAGATTAACATGGGGTGAAAAAAAAATTCAACTAAGAAAACTTTTATGAAAAATTTTCAAATGTTATGTTGACTTCTTTCCACTCTACTTCTAAAAATAGATAGAAAAGACTTGAAATGAAAAAAAAAATCGTTTGAATTATCATGAGAAAAATTACAGCATAATTAAAATTGTACAACTGAATTCATAAAAAAATAATTAACTTTTTGTGTTGGAACTTTCTATAATTGTTTATTTTATGTAATACTAAACTATGAATCAGATTTCAACAAAAATAAAAAACTAAAAGTTATTCAAAATATTGATAGGTTTTAAGTTATATATCTATACCTCCCATTTTGTCTATATAAAATAAAGAGATATAAAATTTAAAATTAAAGATTAAAAAAATAAGAATTATTTCGATGATAAAACACATAATTAAGTAGATATGATACATAAATATATAATGTTAAATTAAAAATTTCAAATAATACTACTCTGGTCATACTGATTTTGGATATATAAGAATATAATTAATTAATTTTATATTATTATTTTTATCCTAAACTATTCTTTTCAAGCAATAAGTATTATGCAATCATATTTATGAAAATTATGTTAATTTGTCCATTTTCATGTATTGGATAGTTTTCAATGTATTGAAAAAAGTAATAAAATAAGTAATGAAAGAGTTTTAAATTTAAGATGAAAGAGATAAAAATATCTAAAAAGAAACTAATTTGTAATGTGAAAAGGATTTATTATTATTATGGTCAAATTATGGCCAAATTTTATGGCCAAAATGATTTTTCCAATATAATAAACTTGTATAATACGACTACTACCCCATTAAAAAATTGTGCAAGTACCATTGATCTCAGCTACTAATCCCTATGAATATCATACTTTAATGCAATTGTTAATTTCATTACTAAATGATTATAGATGCTGTGGGACTTACTCAAAATGGAGGTGATTACAATAATAATTTTCATTCTTTTTTTATATTGAAATTCCAAGAATAGCGCCATCACAGCAAAAATCTTTTTTGTCCCATTGTGTTGGTTAGATGCACTTTTAACAACCACAATTACACTCACTCAAAAATAAATCTACTATTAGGGTGTGTTTGGTATGAACGAAAATATTTTTCAGAAAAAATATTTTATTTAGCTGGCTTAATTGTTTTGAAAAATATTTTTCAAATCACCTTATTTTTCTCAAATCTAAGAAAAATAACTTTCGTTCAAAAAGTTCGGAAAATATTTTTCAAAATTCTCTTTCAACCTCACTTTTAAGTTGAAATATTCATACAACTCTCAAAATCACTCACTCCTACTCCAACCCCCAATCCTCTACCCCCATCCAAAATAAATATTTCAAAATTTTTTCCTACCTCATTCCCTACCCCAAACCCAAACCCCGTAACTCCCCCTCCCCCCTCTTAAAAAAAGTTATTTTTTAAAAAAAAATTCAAATTTTTTTCTTACCCCTCCCCCCCAACCCCTACCAACTCCCTCCCCCCTAAGAAAAATTAAATTTTTAAAATTTATTTTTAAAATTTTTTAATTTTTTCCTTATCTCACCCTCACTCTCCTACCACGACCTCCAGCCCTTACCACCTCCATTCAAGAAAAATATTTCACATTTTTTTCTTATCTCATCCTTATCTCAAAACTCAAACCCCTACTCCCTCCCAAAAGAAAATATTTAATTTTTTCAAGAGAATTCAAACTTTTTTCTTACCCCCTAACCCTCAACCTCCCAACCAACCTCCTCTCCTCCCCCTCCAAATTAAATTTTTAAATTTATTTTTTAATAGAATAAAATTCTTACCCCATCCTCATTCTTCTGCGCCATCCCCCTTACTAACCCCCCCTCTCTCGATTTTTTTTTAAAATTTTTTTTTAATTAAAAATTTTTTCTTACCCACTTCTACTACCTATTTTGACAGCCCCAACCTCCTACCTACCACCCCCTTCCTAAAAAAAATATTTTTTTTGATTTATTTTAAAAAAATCAAAATGAAATTATCATCCCACCCTTTTTATCCTATTCACTCTCATTATTTTTGTTAAATATATATAAATTCTTTTAGAAAATATATACTTACTCAATTTGCATAACGAACACAAAAATATAAGTAAGAAACAACTTATTTTTCTAGAAAATATTTTTCCTCCTTCATATCGATCACACCATAAGAAAAATATTTTCTGGGGTCAAAAATTATTTTTCTAAAATATATTTTTACTCAAATTTATTTTCTGACAAATATTTTTTCATTCACCTACCAAACACTAGAAAATATTTTTCAAAAAATATTTTCTACTCACCAACCAAACATAAGAAAACAAATAAGAAACCAACTTGTTTTTCGAGAAAACATTTTCTAGGAAAACATTTTTCATAGAAAACACTTTCCTTCATACCAAACACACCCTTAATTTGTCTTATTTTCTATGGGTGAAAACCATTTTTACTTCCCCGATTTTGTCTTAAAAATTAAACTTCCTTCTCAATTTTGAATAATAGTCATATTTCTTCTTTATCCTAATTAAATTTTTAAAATGTCTATTACATCCTCTCATCATCGGCTTTTTTTTACTTCTTTAAAATCATCATATTTTTATTTTTTTAAGATTCATATAATAATATTTTCATAAAAATATAAACATTATCTTTTGGTTGAAAAAAGTGTGAAATACTAATTAAATATATAAGCTAATGATGATCTATAATGAAATAAATTAACATAATAAAAAAATTATTAATAATAATCAAAACTCTAATATTTATTTTACAAGTGAAAATAATAATTAATATTAAATTTATAAACATATTTCAATGCAGAAAATATAAAATAATGAATAAAATAAGGGCAAAATTTTAAAGATTATATTTAGTTAGATGAATTATAACTTATGTAATACTCTATTATTGACAAATTTATTTATGATATCATTTCTTGTCACTTGACTCTCATACTAAAAATAATCATTTTAGTTTACTTATCCAAATTATGAAATCAAGAGAATTGCATTATTTTTTTTTTTATCCTTAGTATTAAATAACTACATAAAGTAGTAGTATAGACAAATTCAAAAATTTAAAATATCATTAATAAAGTTAATTTAGTAAAATACACTTATATATAAAAATTTCTTAAGAATTGTGTCATGTAAACAAAAGTCAAGTAACATTAAATGGATATAGTAAGAGAGTGATGAAACAAAAAAAAATACACACATGTATGTACATACATATATACAACTTAAGGGTGTCTTAGTATGGTTGGGACAAGTTATTTCGGGATTAGTTATCCTAAAATAAATTATACCAATATGTATATGTGATAACTTATCCCATCACTGTTGTATAAACGGTGGAATAAATAATTTTGAGACTAACTAATACCTCTAACCAAATGCAGGATAAAATAATCATGAATTTTTGTCCTCAAATTATTATAATTACACCTCACATGAAATGACTCTCTAATACATATAATATTAAAATAGCAATCGTAAAAAATAACATTCAATTTTGTGACAAATTTATAAAATAATATTATTTTACTTATAATATTAATTAACTTAAATAAAATAATATAATTACTTAGGTTAAAAAAAATATATTATATATAATATAAAAAGGCATTAAATAAATATAAGATTAAAATTATAAGGGTGAAATAGATATTGCATAAGCTAAAGGAGAGAGTATAATTATTATTCAATGTTGAAGGAAAATTTGATTTTTAAAGTATAGTTGGGAGGTGAAAACGATTTTCACCCTTTTCGTTTCAAGGTGAATACAATTTTCTTTTTTTCTTTCTCATCTTATTGAAGCTTAAAAAGCCTAAAACTCAGTATAGTTTTATTTAATTTTAACTACCATGTTAATTTGTCTTACTTTGCTTTCGAAAAAACACAATTATCTTTAATTGATTTTCTTTATTTTAATAGAACTAAAGGATGCTTAAACTCATTATGTATTTATTCAATCCATATCTTTTGATATATACCTCTTAAACGTCAAGTTAATAAATGAAGTTAGTTGATGGAAATTGAGTATAATCATAAATAGAGATAATAAACATAGGTTATATTGATGAATATTTATGAGTATAATTATGTGTTTATTTCTTGATTTTTTTTTCAAAATATTTTTTGTGATTTAAGTATCATTAGCAGGGGCGGAGCCAGCTTTCTATTCGGGGGTTCGGCCGAACTCCCTTCGACGAAAAAATATACTATTTATACATGATTAAAATTATTTTTTATGTGGTTATAGTAGGTGTTGAACCCCCTTCGACTAAATTTTCTTTGAATATGGAACCCCCTTAGTTGAAATTCTAAGTTTTCTTTGAATATGGAACCCCCTTTGTTAAAATCCTGGCTCCACCTCTGATCATTAGTAGCATAGTTTTCATACGGTAGATAATATGGACCTCTTAGTAATATATTTAATTGTTAAGAGAATATGATAATCCTGAGGTGGTGATATAGACTGCGTACATTTATCCTTTTCAGATCTCATTTTGTGAGAATATATTGAATTTGTTGTTATTTGTTGTTATTGACGGGAGAGAAAGATAACATTTTGCTTTGAGAAAGACATATGATATCCTGATCTCTTTGTGGATACCCAATTTTATTGAATATTTGAGATGTCTTTTCAAGTAAATATGTGTGAGCTAAAGTTTAGGGTGAAGTAGCTTTCAAATATTTCTAGCGGATCTTTGCATTTGAAAAGGGATTGGACTCGTCTTATAGAGCCTATTTTAAATTTGTTAAAATTTTAATATCTATAAATGTCATTACTTTAAGACTTGGAGTAGTGGACATGTTGAAACTCAAAGATGAGACTTGAAGTACTTATAAAAATGAAGCTTTCGTCTTTTTTCGATTTTGTGGCTCTGAATTTTGCAGATAAGATTTGTGAGATAAGAGATGAAGACGGATTAGGTCCCACTAAAAGTGTCAATTTGTTTATAGCAAAATTAATGTGGTGAAAATTGATTATAATCACAAATAAAATATGATTAAATCGAGAGTTTATTGATGAATATATATAAGTACAGTTTTTTTTTTTTTTATCTTTTGATTATTCTCTCTTAAATTTTTTCTGTGATTCGAGGATTGTTAGTAGCATATTTTATAGAACATAGGATGATATGCACCTCCTTGAGATATATTTGATCTTCAAGAACGTCGGATATCTTTTGCTTTGAGAAAGACAATAGTTGTTGTCTTGACCTCTTTGTGAATATTCAAAATTTTATGAAATATTTGAGATGCCTCTTTATGAAAATATGTATCTTTTTTTTTTTTTTGTCAAGAGATGTAAGCTAAAATTTAAGGTAAAGTATTCTCCAAGAAATTCAAATGGACCTTAGAATTTGAAGATGGACTGAACTCATCTTGTAGAGTCCTATTTTAAATCTGACTACATTAAGGCTTGTTGGAGTGTACACTTAGGAGCCATATAGTAGAGTGTATTAGAAAAATAATTCATGTATTAAAGTGTGGTATTATTTAATACATTGTTTGATAGTAATTTTGAATCAATGTATGATTAATACATATATTAGTTATACACCCTACATGATATTACGGGGTGTATGACTAATACATCTCATTTGGGGTATTAGTAATCCATAAATTATAATGCATGGGATAAATATGAGTAAAGACAAAAATACCTTCAAGTTCCTTTAAATCTTTCAAAAAAAAATAATTTATTCAATGTGAGTTATGTCTTTTTAATTTATCAAGATGATAATTTTAGTCATAAAAAAAACTACTCAATTAAATTAAGAAATACGTATGTTCTAGTAACTTGGTCAAAACCCGATAATAAATTGCATACAAGCTTTAATTTAGTAAATAAGATATATCACAAATAATTATTTTTTTTGGCTTAGCTTTAACACTTTATGAAACATAATTTTATGTTAACAACGATTCTATTGTCTCATTCAAAGTTTACACATACCTCCCTCCAACTTAAGGACACCACAAACTGGGAATAACAAAAAAATGACAAACAAATAAAGAAAAGATAACAACAAAAAAATAATTTCTGCAAGTGAAAGATTAAATTTTGAAAATTCAAAGTAAGTTATTAGGTATATTGTTAATTTTTTTATTTTTAAAAAAGAATAATAAAGCTTTGCAAAAAAAATAAATACAAAGCTATAGTATGTCGAGGGTATTTTTGTAAACAAATAATACTATTTTAAAAATATAATAATACATATTGTTTTTAATACATCAAACCAAACACTGAATAAAAAATAATCCCAGCATTAATAATCCCAGCATTACTAATACATCATATTCAATACTATCTTATACACTCTATCAAACGACCCCTTAATGAAACTCAATAGAGACTTAAAGTACCCATATAAATGGAATTTTCATCTTTGTAATTTTGTGAATTTAGATTTGGAAAATTTAATTTGCGAGAGAAAAGATGAATGATAGATTTAACCTTGCTAAACGTGCCAATTTATTTATAACAATTTTTAGCGCTGAAAATTAATTACAATCGTGGCAAATAAATATAATGAAACACATATTTTGTTGTTGAATTATAAGAGCAACTATGTTTATTTCTTGAATTTTTTCTCCTAAGTATTCTTCGTGATTAAAGAATTGTTAGTAGTGTCATTTTTAAATATAGGATAATATGAATCTCTTTGTAATACATTTGATCGCCAAGAACATGCACAAATTTTCATATCCACGTAACCTTACAAATAATTTACTTTGTGTATTAAAAATTATGTTAATCTTGTAATCATGCACAATATTGTTTAAAAAGAGAATACAAAAGAAGTAGGTATGGTCTTTGAGAAATAAAATGGCCTCCTTTTTACTCTCTGTCACTATTTATATTTAATCATTATTTTAGTTTGTTTTTAAGAGAATCTTTTTTTAATATTTAAAAATAATTTAATTATAAACTTTATATTATTTTTAATAATACAATTTATATTTAAATAAATATAAATTACTCCTCCATCTCACTTTAACTGTAGTTTTTAATTTTTTCATGCTCATTAAAAACTAATAGATATGTGGGGGGTGGGGGTGGGGGAGTTGTGAATTATTGCTACTTACATGATATAATTATAAGGTTATTTTTTTTTATTATTATATAAAATATATTTTATTTTATATTATTTATATTTCATTTCCTTACTTCTTATTTCTCAATCTTTATTTCTTGTAGTTCTATTCAATTGTTCGTATTGGTTGTTTTTATTTATTTGGTGTTTATTTTCTTATTTAGTATAATTATGTTAGTATTTTAACTTAAAATTAAAATAGAATTCATTGTGTATAAAGTTACAGACTTACATTTTTCTTTTCTTTTGAATTATATATATACATTATACTGAAATTTGACATAAGAGTATTCTGTTAATTTTTTTTTTTTAATTTTGAACTTATATTATATTTTTGTTTTCAGTTTATTTGTTTAGTAGTATTGACTTGATCACATTATTTTAATAGTTAAAATTGACAAATTATCTTTTTTTTTTTTCAAGTGTTTTAGCAAATTTATGACATTATATCTATGATATTTTTTTTTTTCAAACATGCAGTTTATGATTTTTTAAAAATTCATATACTTCTAATTTTTATGATTAATTTAAGTAAATATACTAATTTAAAAAATATTTATTAATTATTTGTTGATAATATTTGTTAAGAACATATGTTTGTCAATTAATATATATTCAAAAGACAATATATATCTATAATACCTTATTTAATATTCTTAATAAAGTTCCTTTTTTGTCAAATATTAGTAAATTTTAATTTTTTAATGATTTAATATAGTCATGTGATTATATTTCGTAATTCCATCGTAATTCCATTATGACAAATAAATAGATTGATGTAATTACTAGGCTGGTTATTAGTATTCTAGTAATTATACTATTCAATTACCAGATGACATTCCAAAACACCGTAAGTTACACTTATCTAAGGAAGATAAATTAGAACCCCCCTCTTAAATACTATGCATTCTTATTTAATATTAGAAATATAGTTAAAAGTAAAATTTTAAAGTGATAATTATTTTGTGTTAAACTGTCTGCTAAAAAAGTTCTTTTTTTTTTAAATTAAATTTCGTATATAGTTTAAAAATGATCTCTTATAACCACTTATAAAATATACATAATAAAAATATAGAATTAAATATAAATTTATAAAAAACTACAAATCAAATCTCCAGCATATATTCAAATATTCAAACCCATCACATAAATTGAGATAAAATATATGCTTCCTCCGTTTCATTTTATATGATAGCTCATCTAAAAAAATGTCATCTTAAATAATTTAACTTAAAATTTTTTCTTTTCTTTATAATGAAATGATATACAATCACACAGTTGTCAAATAATTATTTTAGATCATAAATTTTAAATATATATTTTTTTCTTTAATTTAACAAGTCAAATAGTGATAAAATATAACGAAGGGAGTATATTTTTTTTTTTTTTTTTAAAAGTTATATATACTATATTAAAAGTGTGAAGGGCATTAGAAATATTATTTGAACTTTTTGTCCTTCATTAAAAGTCTCCGCTTTAGATAAAATCGTCTTTTCAGTATTTTTTTAATATTTAAGAGTTGAAAATTAATTAAATCATTATAATAAAACCTTTCTTTATTAGAAGTCGTTAGAATTAATGATAACTAATACCTTTTTCATTAGTTTAAAAATGCTAAATCAAATCAACTTTAAGAAGATTTAAAACAATTAAAAATAAATATGAAAGCGTTAGATTAAGAAAAATATAAGAAGTGCCAAATTTTAAATTTTTTTAAGTAATTAATACAATTTTTTCTACAAAATTAACTTTAAAAATAAGAAAAGATTTTAAGTATAGAAAAAATAAAAAAATAATCATATTATAAGTATGATTTAAATCGATGCGTCTCTCTTATCCTCTGACAGTAAAGAGATACTGTATGATAAACTCAAAAATGATGATCCATTAATTACTTAAAATTTCTGGTGGTAAAATATATATGTGCTTATAATGAAATACTTCGTATATGTTATGCTTATATTATTAGATTAAACTATGAAGGATTTTTAATAAGTAATTTAAACTTTTGGTATTTCATTAAAAATCTTCACAATAGATAAAATTATTTAATTTTAAATAATCAAAGATTATACGTGCGAGATACATGTGGTTAAACTAGTAGTTACTTCCTCCGTTTAAAAAAATGACCTACTTTGACTTGACACATAATTTAAGAAAATGAATAAGATTTTTGAATCTTGTGACATTAAATTAAAATTGTGTGAAATATATTAAAATATTTTTTAATCTTATAATCTTAAATATATTACATGAAAAGTTAAAATTAAAGTATTATAATTTTTTTTTTTTTATAATAGATTAAAAAAAAATGTCATTTTTATTTAAACTGAGGTAGTATTAAAAAAGGACAAGGGAGAGCGTGAGGGTGCGAGTTTGTGTAATGATTGTAGTGGGGAGAAGTGGGGCCCATGGAGGGGGCAACCTTTTGTGGTGTGTGTTATAGTAAGGGGAACTCTCACTTTCATGACTCATTCCACTCTTGTCTGTCCAATTTATTTTTGTAGTTTTCTCTTTTTCTTTTTTATTCACAATCTTCAAGCATATTATTACAAAACAATTATGACATAAACTTATGTATATGAAAAACTTTTATATATACTCAAGGAAAATATTCGTGCTGTCCTCCATTATATTATTCTCGTGAAAGTTAAAAAGACAGTTCTTTCCTTTTATTAATTACAAAAGAATATCTTTTTTTTCTTTATAAAATGAATTAAAGATCTCTTGAACCAAATGAAATGAAAAGATTATTCTTACTACCTAAATGAACGAAGCTCGAGCTAAAAAGGAAAAGAATAACGAGAAATTTAAGAAAATAATAGAAAATTTTAAATTTTATAATTTTTAATTAAAGATATGTTAAATATAATTAAAATATCATATAATCTTATAATTTTCAGTGAAAAATTAAAATTAAATTATTACTAAAAAAGAAATAAATATTCTTTTTAAAATACACTACAAACAAATTGAAATTGAAAAAAAAGAAGTAATACTATAAGCAATTAGCCAATTAGTAGTATTCTTTTTGTTTCACTTTAGCATGATAATGTGAAAATTACAAATTATCCGTGTAAAAGAGTTAAAACTCATACGAATAGTATTATACATGTACTTGTTTGATACGCGGGATAAAGTAAAACAACTCATAATTAAATATAAAATAAAATTTATATCATATTTAATAAATAATATAAATTTAAAATTTATCAAACGTATAATATATCTTATTCCAAACTTATTTTAGTATATCTCACCTTATGCTATGCAATTTAAGATTATTTTATTATATTTCCATATTAAATAAATAAATTAATACATAAATTATATTATTTCAGATTTATAATTTCTGAACAATTTAATTCGCATACCAAATGATACCAAGTAAAGCAAAAGATGACAGTGCCCATTTGTTCAATTTTTAAACTAAATTGATTCCATACATTTTTTACTTATTCTTTCAATTTCCGGTTTTTCTTCAAATCTTATTCTGTGGGGTACTATTATTATTAAGATTCCATGAATTAGGAAAAAGAAAATCTGAAATTAAAAAACAAAAGATAGCAGGAGAAAAATAAAGAAGAAAGATAAAATAAAAACACATAAAAAGGCAAAATACTCTTAACCATCCAAGAACAACAAGGGGCAAAGGGTTTTCTCACTTTCTCTCCCACTAATTATTATTCAGGTTTTCTTCTCTTCTCCATTTTTTTGCACCCATTTTCCCTTCCCCTTTTTCCTCTCCCCCTTTTTTTTTTTGGTTAATAATCCTAATTATTTGTATTTTTTATAAATCAAAAAATAAATTGCAAAGTTTTTGCCTTTTTAATATTTTTTGGTTGATTTTTTTGCTTTTTCTGCATATCCTTTTTGTTGCTGATGGGAATTTGTTGTCTTGTAGGTTTGGATATTGATTTGTTGATGTTAAAGGGGTTTTAGGGTCTATGATGATGATGAGCTGGTATTTTTTGGTATAATTTTTACAGTTGTTTGTTGATTTGGGGTTTCTTTGATCCTTTTGCTGTTCTTGAAATGGATGTAAAGATCTCTTTTTTGGTTTGATGGAGTTGGATCTTTTATTAACTTAATTTTTGGGCAAAAAGCAATTTTGGGTATTGTCTAATTTTGGTGTTATATGTTGATTTGAGGGCTTCTTTAATCCTTTTGTTGTTGTTGAAAATGGAGGGGTGAAGGTGTGTCTTTTTTTTGGTTTGATGGAGTTTGATCTTTCATTGGCTTGATTTTTGGGTATTGTGTAAAATTTGGTAAAGGAGGAGACGTTGTTTAAATTTGTTGTTATATTTTGATTTGGGGAGGTAAAGGTCTCTTTTTTTGGCTTCATTTTTGGGGGGTTTGTTTTTGTTTGTGGTAGAGAAGGAGAGTGAAAAACAGTTTTGGTATTGTGCAAAATTTGCTAAAGGAGGGCTTTGTTTAAATTTTGGGATTTTGAGTGTATTTATTAAGGCTATTTAATTTAGCTTATGGGTGTTGGTTGGAAGAATTGATTGTTTTAGTTGTTTGGAGTGTTTTGGGTGTTCGATTGATTGGTAAAAATGGAAGAAGATGGAATTATTTTTGTTGAAGGAAGTGAACAGTTGGAAAGTGAGATCAAGATTAATGCGGAAGAGTCTCAGTGTTTCGGGATGGAAGTGGAATCCTGTGAGAATGGAGGAACACCTAGTGTAAGCAATGAGATTGTAGGTTTTCCGTCAGAGAATGGTGAAGGAAGCAATGTTAACGTGGTCTTTTCTGGAGAATCTCCGATTGTATGTAAGGACTTTAGATCATCTGCCGTAGTAGTAGGAGGGTGTAATTGTGGAGTTAATAAACTTAAAGCCAGATTGGCTAGTTCAGACGGTGAGATTGGAAAAAATGAGAAATCTAGACACGAGAAGAAGCTTAATAGACAAGAGAGGATTGAGTTAGGGCGATTGTTTCAGGGTGCTGTGAGTTGCCATGATTGGGAACTTGCAGAGAGTTTGATTCTACTGGCTGATCCCCAAACTCTAAATGATTCATTGTGCATTGCTTTAGACTCGATATGGTTTTTAAGTACGCAAGAAGAGTTGTATGGGATAACAGGGCTGATTAAGAAGATCATTTCTAATGGTGCTTTTGATTTCACTCGGGCAGCCCTAAGGACTTCATTTCTTGCCTCTTGTGTTTCTGCTTGCCAAAGTCGAACCATGAGCCTCACAGATACTGTGACTGTAATGGCACAAAGGTCAGAGATTATGCCTTTTCCCTATACATCATTTGTCTGATTGAACTAAGACTTTAATAACTTGAATTTAGTCTTTGATGGTAAAAAAAGTACAAAGGATAATCAATTTACTCTTCAATGTTTGCGCATATCTTTTTTTTTTTTTGATAAAGTAAATCAACTTCATTAAAAGTGGGGAAATCACGAGAGGTATATCAGAGAAGTAGAAAACCTACAAAAAGAGATGGTTTTCAAAAGCAAATCCAATCATCTATACAACAAGGAACCTCATGGGTGCACTAAAAAGAAATAAGATATAAGAGACTACTCCTTAACATTACAAAATTCATCTCCACGCCCTCAAAAGATCACCCGTCTCATTCTCTTGAAATGACCCACATCAGTGCTTGTGGAGCAACATTCGAAGTCCTGCTTCTTCGACTTCTTCTTCCGCACCTCCAGCTGAACAATTAAACCTTTTACATCGCTTGGCATCGCCCAATAAATTCCGAACCATGTCAGAAGACTCAGAACTTCCCACCATGATGTCGAAACAACTATGTTGATGTCTCCTCATCTCTTAAATATGCAATTATGCTCAAATTAGTGCAAATATTGCACATTGGGGCATGCTTGTTTCTAATTTTAAGTTCTCCCAAAACCATGAATTTGGATTTCCAGGTACAATTCACTGGATGTCTTCCTTGGCATAGCTTTAGAAAGCTCTTCTCATAAATATAATTTCTTGCCGGCATGTCTTACTGACCCTAAGAGTCATATTCGTTCCCTTGAAGGAGCATCTTACTAGCTTCTCTGCCTCGAACAATCCATGAAATTCATATTTTCCCTAATTCTTCATGCTGAAATTTCTACTTTCAGTCTTCTCCAGACATTGTAAGCATTAGGAACATGCATTTGTTTATCGGTAAGGTAAATAAAAGAATCTTTATATAATTTTGATTGTCTAATATTAGAATTTCTTTGATGAGGTTACTGTTGAGGTTATTATGATCTTCATGTTTAGGATTTCAATGGGTAATAGTTTAAGAGTTGCAGTTTTAACTTTTCATTTTGTTTTTCTTTCCTTCCCTTTTTTTTGCTTCATGTCAATTTGCATGCCTTATGCTGGGTGCTTGTGTCGCTCATGTTGGATTTTCACAACTGCTATTAGCAGGTTACATGAACGACTTCAAGAGTGCAATGGGGATGTAATTTTGAAGGCAGAAGCTGGTGCTAAGGTCCAGAAGTTCACTGAGTGGGCTCTAAAATGTATTGGTTTCCATTCGCGCTGCCAGGGGAACAGGGATAGGGCTGGGAACAATGCTGCTGTAGAAATACAACTACAGTTGTCGGCTTTCAAGACCTTCCTTGATCTTGCTGGGAACCACCTTACAGGAAAGGACTTCACAGAAGCATTTGATGCAGCTTGCTTCCCACTTACACTCTTCTCTAGCTCATTTGACCCTGGCTGGGCATCAGGTATTTCAGCAACTGCAATCCAAGGATTGCTTGGCATGTTGGTGGAGGGCGGTGCAGACAATGTCAATCAATGTTTTCTTGAAGCATCACGTTTTGGGAGCACTGAGCTTGTCCGCATTCTCTTGCAGGTATACAAGCGTTATTGTTTATGTTTCTACTCTTGCCTTTAGAACGTTCCTAGTATTTCTCCAAGATTACTGTGTTCCTATGGTTCTTGATATATTATGTCACTTGTAATGCTTGTTTTGTCCCGACATTTTTTCTTTTCGCCCTTAACTTCAAGTCAGAAAGTACTATGGCTTAGGAAGTACTGTTATTATTTCCATCTACTCCAGTTTCAATTAGTCAAAAAGCAACTGAAACGTAAAGAAGTAAAGAAAATGCATATACACCACAAAACTGACACGTGCCTCCTTCTCCTAAAGAAAGGGCAGTTAAAAGTTAAAAACATCCAAATATACTGCCGCATGCTGGAGTGATTTGTTAGACAGAAAGTCAATTGAAATTACAGTAGATTGGTATCTTTTGGCCTTTATGATGTTCCCTTTTCTGCACAAGACTCATTACCTATACTAACTCTAACATTTGCTAATGCATACCATTAAGGTTTGAAATTGGTATATTCCAACAAATTATTTATTAACAAGATTCATCTTAGTTCGACTATTGTTTTGATGGTTGCCAACCTATCGCATTAATATACTACAATATTTTCTAGACTTTGTTTGGGTACGGACGAACATTAAGAAACAAAATTTGAAATGACGATATGGCTAGAGTAGGACAAAATGTTAGTTTTTATATTTGACTTGTTGCATGTGGTGCAAATAGACATTATTAGGACTATCAAGCAAGAAAATATGAGCGGCGTTTTCCATCAAATTATTAGGTTCAGACATTACAAATTTTTATTTCAATAAGTGAGCATCAGTATAAAGATTACGAAAGCATCTAAAGTAATTAAACAGAGAAGAAAAGTTGAAATGTAATTTAATGCCTCAAAGAAGTAGCATAAACTCTACTGTAAAAAATAGTAGTAGCAGTACCACTTTTGTTCCCTTTAATAATAGTGGTGTCTGAGCCAGTTTGCGGCACCTCTATTATTCTATCGGGTAACTGCTACCAGGTATCTCTAGATAACTTTGCCACCAAGGTAGAAGAGGAGAAATCACGTAGTGTTCTTTTCCCTTTAGGTGTATCTAATCACATCGTCTTTCTGCTTTCTCTGCTTATAACATCCCAGAGTGGTCATGTGTGTGTATGTCTGTTATAGTATGTTCATTTATTAGCAGAGTAGGGCCTCTCTACTTCATCTGCGGTAGTGGTATGGACTGCGTACACTTTACCATCCCCAGACCCCACTTTGTGGGAGTACACTGGGTATGTTGTTGTTGTTTTTACATTAGCAGAGTAGGAGATGCTAAATGAGGAGGAAATAATTCAATAACCAGGTTATTAGTATATCATTGCAACCTTGCAGATATTGTGTATGAAATTAAACTTTTTGCCTCTTGAATTTTACCATGTAACTAATCCGGAACTGGCTACTGACATGTATTTTTCCTTTCGAAAAGACAGAAAATCAGAAATTGAGCCAACATTTTGTATGCCAAAGTTCATTTTGCTGCAAGGGAGAAGTTGGTGATATTGCCATCTTCAATATAGATACTCAGTTACTGGGCATTACTATGTGTTTTTAAGCTATTTAGATTTGGAGAGTTTTAATTGCTCCTCTAGATTGTGGGCTTCGTGGTGCCGTGGTGGTCCAGTTAAGTGACTGTGATAGGCATGACACAGATCCATGAGAGAGGGAGAGGTTAAAATTCATTGAAATTATAAATGTTGTGAGTTATTATCTTGCATTATTGATTGGGGTGTATTGTTTAGAATTATTTTCGTTGGGAACTGACATGCAGATGGTTTTTATATAATCAAGAATATTCTGCTTTATTTTTTACTACAGCTTACTTATGCTCCATGTTCTGATGAACCATCATTATTGTGATGCTGATAAACTTGTATAATGTTTGCACTGTTCGTATTTCGTGGCAGTTTACTTGGGTTTGTATCTCATTCTGGTCAGCCTTGGTGTATAATGCTTCTTTTCACCATTTCTTTGTATGATTGGCGGGGCTAGAATTTTGGATAAAGTGTTTTTTGTTGATATTTCTTGCTTTTTTGTTGATGTTTTCTCTTCTCTCGACATATTTGGAGAGTGGGGCTGTCTATCATTCTCATCTTTGGTTGGTTGTTTTCTCTTATAGATTGCTCAAAGGAATAGCTTGGATGTTGATGTCGACCTTGCTTTGGGATTTGCTTCCCATTATGGTAAAATTGCAACTATGGAATGTTTAGTGGAAGAAGGGAACGCCATGGCATTCTTGGGACCTTTGATGAGAGCTGCCGAAAGGGGCTCCATGCAGGTAGTTGACTGGTTTGTTAAAAGAGGTTGCAGAGACATGGAACTATGTCTGGCCCTCACAGCTGCTACTTCCAGTAGTCAGGTTGAAGTTGCACAATATCTCCTTCCTCACGTTCCTCAGCATGTTCTTGCTGCCTTAAGCATTGAGATTCTTAAGGCTGCTGGTGAAAGAAGTAGTGGGTCTCTTGATGGAGTAGCATTTCTCCTAAGTTCAGACTTCCTCGGCGATCCTGCTGCCACTTATGCTGTTGCGGACAGCATCGCTAAGTCCGATGACGAGGCTGTCGCTCCCGAGCTTAGGTCTTTCCTTCGAGAGCATTGGTCGGAAGCTGCTTTCTCAGACGGACTTAGGCAAGGACAGGAACACTACTGGAACATCGTGCGTATTTTGAAATGGGGCGAATCTCCCGTGTGTTTGAGGGACCTCCCGGGGCCCTTGCGGATAGCAATAACATACCTGCCACTGTATAGGGAATGTGTCAAGGCAGGGGGTTGCTTGTTATCACAAAGACTTAGGGGCCAACTTGTGGAAGCAGCAAAAAGACTTGACGGTGTAGTGCTGGAAGAGGTAAACCAAGGAAGAGAACTATTGGCTGTTTTGGAGCATCATCTTCCTCCATTTTTGCATAATAATGCATCCAATGCTGCTTAGTTTTTGAAATTTTCACATCTGTCTCTTCACTTTTCCTTCCACAAGTATAATAACACAATGGTTGTTGCATTGAAGGTGAGTGAGAAGCCCTCTTAAGGTTGGCCAATTATCTTAAATGAACCAGACCAGTAGATTGCTTAGATAATTGTACCTGCAGAGTGTCTTCAATTTGCATATTCTGATGTGTATGTTTAGTAATTACGTTCACAAGGCCGGGAACTAAAATGGACGTGCAATATTGGCTAATTTCATGGCGCTTCTCTCCCCACTTGTCTTTTATCTAATTCGGAGGAATAAAATAGATAGTCTTTCAGAGAGATGGCCAAGTGGTTGCTGGCCAGATAATTACTTAGTAGACATATGACACTTTCATATGCAACTTTATCACCGATTATGAGTAATTAAAACTCTTGCCCCAATTTATGATGTTTGGCCGGGCATGGAGTTTAAGAAGAAAAGAGGTGTTTGAGCGCGTGGTCTAAAACAATTTATGGCTATTGTGGCCGTAAATATCTCAAATGAACAAAAGTTCTCAAATATTAGAAAGTAGCATATGGTATCACTTTAATTTATCAGTAACTCGTGTTCATCTAATGTTGTTTGTTGTAATATTAGGCGCTGGTAAATGTTTCTTTTGAGATTTTGTGAAATTATATTGGCTATGTTGTCAGGGACGGCTTAATACTGTTGGTGGTCTAAAACCCCACTTTGTGGAGAAACCTTAAGTTTTTCTCAAGAAAAAGTGTGTATATGTATGTGTGTGCGTGTGTGTATATATATATATATACTAGTTTAGGATATGTACGATGCATGTGTAATTTAATTAAAGACGTTAACCCAACAAAAACTAAAAGTTATTACTCAAAAGAAATCACAAAAAATATACTCCCGCCGTTTAAAAAAGAATGATCTATTTTGACTTGACACAAAGTTTAAGAAAATAAAGAAGATTTTTGAATTTTGTGGTCTTGCATTAAAGTTGTGTCAAATGTACCAAAATGCCTTTTAATCTTGTGGTCTAACCATGCCGTGTGGAAAGTTGAAACTAAAGTATTGTCAAAAAAGGAAAGGGATCATTCTTTTTTAAATGGACTAAAAAGAAAAGTAGTTCATTCTTTTTGAAACGGAGGGAGTATAATTTAGGAAAACTACATTAATTCCGAGGAAAAAGGAGTAAGGTAACACGAGAGGGAAAAACGGAGAAACTTTGAATAGAGAAATAAGTATGTATGTACATCCTTTCAACTCAAAATGTAATATGATAATCTTAAAGAAAATTCAAAATTTTAATATTAATATACTGAGATATTGTACCATAAGACTTCATCCGTGAATGTTCGAAGTCACGACTTCAAATTACAACCCAAACTGCTCATAGTCTACAATTAAGATGCACAATCAAAATATAAATTATCCAGAATACATACATTTGAAGAACCAAAAGTAGAATATACAACGAAATAGCTAGTAAATGCTCATCGCTTGATGTTGCTTTCTTCCTTCAAATTCAGTGGCTATGTATATTTTCTTTTGGTGTCAAAATATACCACCGACGTCATATTCGTTGCTCATGCTCATTCTTCTAATATTGAATGCACTGTTTATGTACAAATTAACATAATCAATCACGTATGAATAACTCATTCTAATCCACATGGACACCATATATATGTTGGTATCGTTTACCCTATGGACACACACTCTCTTCTCCCTCATCTTTTTTGTTGGCAAGCTAGGGCAGTCATGGTTGCCACTGTCTCTCTCCAACCTTTTACTGTGGGAGGGAATCCTCAAGAAATCTTAAGGAGAGCGTACCCGATCCTATATACAATTAACTTACGCTCCTTGCTTAAATCCAAACAAAATAGCCGCATATTACAAAAAAAAAAACAATGCGGCTACTTAATCTTGAGGGGCCGGGACGTCTTTGGATTGTCCTAAAGTTCCTCATTCCCTAGATAGCTTACGATATGGCTTCGAGAGTCTCAGATGAGGCTTCTGGGTTTTATGTTCTTTCCATGACCAGGTGCTTCTAAAGTCGATTGCAGCAAATTCACCACCTTTTCAAAACACAAAAGCAAAGACAATTAAACCACACAAATATAAATCATACTTATAGAAGCAACATACTTCATATAGTGTTGGTAATCAATGATCAATGTCAGCTGTAGGTATGTTTAATGATATCGAATGTAGTAACAATGACAGAGTGCCGCTTCCAGAACTGAGATGCAAATGTCTATAGACAAACTCTAGAATAGCAGTCATTGGACCGTCAGTAGTATCAACCGCAACTACCCACCAATTTATGACCATTTAATATTGATTTGAGTTCGTTTATAGTCATCGGCACGTCTCTTGCAACAGCTAGATTCACTCTTGGAGATTGAACCAAGTACATTATGATCCAATTAAAAATACCTAATTCTTTATCATAATATAAATTATTATCACTTTATAATTTCCTACACCTTGACAATTTTAGAATTACACAGTAGGTTTTGAGTTTACTTTTATAATTTATTCATAAAATAAAAGCATATGTACAGGATATAATAATTATAAAATTTATATGTACTTCAAATTATAAAAAAATAATGTTGGAGATATGAAAAGTTTTAATCGTTAACGACTAATCTCTTTTACAAAGTGAGCTATATTTGTATCAACTAACTTATTGAAATTTCATATAAAAAGTTTCCTAGCTATATATGATCAACATGATTGGATAGCTTGTATGCAGGGGCGGAGCTAGCTTATGGCTAGGGGTTCATTCGAACCGCTTCGACTGAGAATTATACAATTTATATATGGTTAAAATTATTTTTATGTACATATAGTAGATGTTAAACCTCCTTCGCCTAGTTTCCTATTTATTTTTTTCGATTTCGAACCCCCTTAGTAAATATTTTGATTCTACTGCTTGTACGTGTGTCTCATATCAATTAATAAGGCAACACTATTTTTAATGGGAAAGTTTCAAAATAACAAAAGTTTGACACAAAATCCACCTTCTATAGCCACACTTTACATATTTACCATTTATAGCCGTTGTATTCACTTTTACTCAGTTGTTTGTATTCATAAAAAATATAAGTACACTACATATTTAGTCTCGCAAAAAGCACTATCATTTTTTTTCTTTTTCATTTTTCTTATATTTTTTTCTTTTTCGTGTTTTCCCTGTTTTTTCTTCTTTTTTCTTTTTTTTTTTCATTTTTTTTCTTTTTCTCTCTCTTCTATCTCTAACTTCTATTTCTCTTTTTTTCTTTTCTTTTTTTTTTCTTTGATTTTTTTTGTTTTCTCTTTTGTCCTTATTTTCTTTATCATATTTTTGTTCTATTTTATATTTTTTGCATTTTTGAAAAATATGACTACTCGAGCACAAGTCATGGATGATAACGTAAATACCACAATTGTTTATCGTATTTGTAGTCACACCGTCATTTAATTTTTGTATTCATTGATACAACTGTATTTGTATTTGTATTTTAAAGTTCACGCTTGTATTTGTATTTTGTAGTTTGCATTTCTATTTGTCTTTTATAATTCACACTTGTATTTGTATTTGTTAGTTTGCACCATCATTTATATTTTATATAATTCGCACTTGTATTTTAAAGAAATATTTTGTATTTGTATTTTCTAATTGACTGCATATTGTATTTGTGATTTCATTGTGTTTGTATATTTAGATTATATTTGGATTATATTTATATTTGTATATTCTATTTTCGTCGATGCCTTTTTATTTTAAAAGAATTATTTTGTACAAATAAAAAAAATAGATTAGTACAAAAGAAAGAAAATACATATGTGTACCGGTCCTTTACCATAATACTAAGTTACTAGAGAAAATTGAAGGAAAGGTGTCTTTTAAGTCTTGAATGAAGGATTGGTGACATTGACCAACTTTAAGGGTCAAACATAATTAGAAAACTTGATTAAGTTAATTGTGGACTTGATTAATATTTTCAAAACTTTCTAATCTTTTCAAAAATACAGATCAACCCACACCCCTCTTGACTCCAAATCATCGACTGTCTCTCTCCTCTCTCTCTCGAAAACTTCTCTTAACTCTCTCCCAACCAACAGTTTTGCAAAATTTCTCCCTTCAATCCCCGGCGACTTCAACCTCTGGCGACAAATATTCGGACGAGTTCCTTTTTTACTTTCAACCATCAATC
Source organism: Capsicum annuum (assembly GCF_002878395.1). Classification (NCBI taxonomy): domain Eukaryota; kingdom Viridiplantae; phylum Streptophyta; class Magnoliopsida; order Solanales; family Solanaceae; genus Capsicum; species Capsicum annuum. Next base: position 48,165,117 of record NC_061118.1, read on the forward strand.
GATTTGAAGACTTCTCCGGCGACAACAATTTTGAGTTCTTCGTCGTCCCATTTCTTCTTTCACAGGTAAAAAATTATGTCTTTTTAGCAATGAAGAAACAAAGGAACTTGAGCCAACTTTTCTTCTTGTATTGGTTAACATTTTCAATATTTCTTGCTTAAATTTGAAATGTGGACTGAATAAAATCTTAATTTCTGGCATTTCTTCTCTACTCTTTCTAGTGTAAAATATAAATTTTTATTGTTATTATAGTTCTTGTTGTCAAACTGTTGATTCGATTTGTTGGTGATTTTTGGTCACCGTTGATGTTCTTAGTGTGTGTGTGTTGTGTTGGTGTTGCTAGGTTGATTTGTTGTTTTCTTTGGTAAAAATGGTGTTGCAATATATTAATCATCTGATGCAACAGATTAACCATCCGATTCAACAGATTAACCACCTGATGCAACAGATTAACCATCTGATGTAATAGATTAACCATCAAATGTAATAGATTAAACATCTAATACAACAGATGAACATAATAGACCATTCATCTGTTGCGATAGATGAATCTTCTTTTTGGAAGAAATCTAAACAATATTGATCCAACAGATAACTTATTTGGCAATAGATGAGTGATCTGTTTCAACAGATGCGTGGCCTATTTTTATTATTTCCAATAGATTACTCATTCACTACAACATGTTGCTTATATGTTGCAATAGATAACTTACCTGGTTTAGCAGATGAGAGATCTATTTTTATTGTTTCCAACGAATTACTCATCCGTTGCAACAGGTTGATTATATGCTGCAACAGATATCCTACCTGGTGCAACAGATGAGTGATCTATTTTTATTGTTTCCAACAGATAACTCATCTGCTGCAACAGGTTGGTTATATACTACAACAGATATCCTACCTAGTGCAACATATGAGTGATCTGTTATAATTATTTTCAACAGATTACTCATCCATTGCAATAGGTTGGTTATATGTTGCAAAAGATAACCTTTTTGGTGCAACAAATAGGTGATCTATTTTTATTATTTCCAATGGATTATCATCCGTTACAATAGGTTGGTTATATGTTGCAACAGATAACCTTTCTGGTGCAACAGATGAGTGATTTATTTTTATTATTTCTAATGGTTTACTCATCTATTACAATAGGTTGATTATATGTTACAACAGATAACATATCTGGTGCAACATATGTGTGGTCTGTTGAAACTGTTATTTTACTGTTTTGCATGTTAGATTTACTGTTATCCCTTTTTAATGATGCATAATCAATTATAATCTATTTTATGTTTCTGTTAATTTAAGATAATATGGCTTCCAAAAGAAAAGAAACCGAATTAAGTCCAAGTAAAGAAACAAGTGAAGCAGCTAGGCTAATCCACCACTCTATGAGCTTGCTTTATAAGGGTTATCTCAATCAAGAGCAGAAGATAATGAACACGGGGAGGAGGAATGTTTCAAAAAGGATGAATGTTTCAAAAGAGATGATCCAAATGCTAATAGCCCTTCCACCAAAGAGTTGGTCAAAACCTCCAGCATTGATCATTATCCTGTGAGAATGCAGCGCGATGGTGCCATAGATTTAATGGGTGATTTTGTGGTTAAGTCAGCCATGGGAAAATCTTTCGACCCTTTTAGAAAAAACTTCGAGAACAAAAATTGGATTCTTATTTTAGAAAAAATTGCTTTGGGTAATATATTGATTTGCCGGAGGACAACAATGCTCGTTTTCAAATAAAAATGGTATATAATCTTCTCAAGCGTAGGTTTATGTATGAAAACAAAGATAAGATGGATGGGGTATGGATAAATTACTGTGGCATGCCTATTTATTTTGGTTGGAAGGAGTTTGCCATAGTTACTGAACTAAAATGTTATCCTCCTCCTCCTTCTCAAGTTATACCTATTCTAACCCAAACAAAAGCACCCCGCACACCTTAAAAAGTAAAGCCAAGTCGAGTAATTTTGATGACCTGGTGTCCATTGTTGGTCCAAGCTTCAAAAACAAAAATTTGATAAAAGCGTTGAAAGGTAAAAGACTTTCAAAGAAGCACAAACAATCATTGTTCTTGGTTTGGTTTGTACATAATATCTTTGGGCGAGAAACGTTAACAACGACATAAACCTCAATTTAATAAATCTCTCCAAGGATCTTGAGGCATTTAACAACTATCCTTGGGGTTATGAAAGCTTCAAAATAATTGTCGAATATTTGTTGACTTCGTTAACGCCAAAGACAGTCAACTTATATGGCTTTCCATGAGCTTTCATGATAAATATTTCTTTTATTATGATATGATTTATTTTTTTATTCAATAATGCTTTTGATTCATTGGCGTTTGTTATAGGCTTGGATATTTGAAGCCATTCCTTATTTGAGACAACAAGTGAACTACCAGGAAGAAGTTTCCTGTTCAAGAATCCTGAGATGTTTGTCAGCCAAAACTGATAAAAATGTAAAATTTCTTGATCTTTTCAATCCCCCGAAGGAAGCAGTAAGTTTAATTCTAATTAGGTTTTTATTTTAATTAATGATTATTTTAAGTAATTTAATCACCATTTAAATATGTACTGATTTATTTTAGATTGTGCCTTCGTGGCTTGTTCCGACCAATTCAGAGTTGAAGATGCAAATTTTTCTTACTTTATGATCTGTGCAAACTTTATCGGACCCTAAGGTCATTGATAGAATAAAAATAAAATTGTTTAGAGCAATAACCATCACAAGAAAAATAATTTTGAAGGGTGGACTTATTGTTGTTGATGATGGTAGTGGTAGTGGTAGTGGTGCCGCTGTTAGGGCTAATGATGCTCCTCTTACAGTTTTTGAAACAACAAGCCATTATGATTATGATCATACTGGTTATACAAATTTTGCAACTTCTAGCGAATTTCTGCATGCAAATGTCAAGACTGAAAGACAAAATATGATGGAGTGATTAATGCTATTAATAAACTGCTTCTGGAAAGAAAATGACATCTAAGAGGGGTGTCATTCCATTAATGAGGATTTCATATCCATATATTCCACTAGAGATCAAGGTAGCTAAGAGGAGAAGGAAAGATATTTCCAGGGTATCATCAAGCATCGAAAAAAGCAAAATTTCAACGCCTCTGTCTTTGTCTTGCACTGCTGTTCAATTACAAGGGCCACAGGAGAGCAGCATGAGCTGAAGAAGGTGAATGCATATCATCTATTCCAACAAACAAACAGGCACATATTTGTTTCAACAGATGATACATCTACTAAAAATTATCAAATAGATATATACATTTGTTGCAACTATTGTCTAACTTGTTGCATCAGATGCGTTATCTGTTGCAACATATGTCCGTCTGTTTCAGCAAATCAAACAGGTTTTCGTACTATTTTAATTTGTACCAACAGATGAGCCTTATATTACAACAGATGAGTCATCTGTTCGAAATTATCATACCACTCTATTTTATCTGTTCGAATTTTTCCCAATAGATAATCCATCTGTTATAATGTAAGACTCATCTATTGCAACAGATAGATAATTTTTTGTATATCTGTAATTAGCATTGAAAATTCTGGCTTTCCAGGTGGATGTCACAGTAGAAGCTACTGCTAAAGAGCATAGTATCACAGTTGATAATCCATCAACTGCTTCCAAATAAGAAGAAAAAATAGAGCCTATTAGTTCGGGAGAACAGAAGAATTACTCATTTGAAGGGTTCAACATCTTAGAAGAGGCTCCAAAAAAACTAAAAAAGTTTATCAACGACTATTTAGAATGGATTGTCGATGGGTTGTTAAAGCATAACGCCAGCAGGAATATAAATCAATTTTAAAGATATTGATTTATACAATTCTTGTTGTATAGACATGATATTAACACATATAAATCATTATGTAGAAAACAAAATGAAGAACACTACAAAGTGAATAGATCGAGTCTTGGTTTTGATATGTTCGACTTTGTTGTTGCACATCTCGGAATGAAGAATTGGTTTTATTTGATGTCACAGCCCCAAACTTGCTGGAATGATGAAGTACCTTAAATGCCATACATATTACTATTAATTAATACTTTATTTAATTACATCTGTGTATTAATTTTTTTGTCACGTAATGTGAAATGTTTGATAATATGTGCAGCATATCAATGTCATCTTTTACTACCTTCGAAAGAAGGCCAAGTTGCAAACACAAGAACAATATAGATACACAATAGGCAATTGTTTGTACAAAGTTTACATTAATAATGCCTACGATAGGTATTGTCAACAACAATCAAAATTTTTCTGAAATGAGGAATGCTTAATCAACATTATCAAAGGTTTTAGCATTCCAGCTGGCTTAACTTGGCTTTTGATCGGCGAAGTGTACATCCCAATTAATTGTGGTGATGAATTCCATTGGGCGTTAGTTGTCGTCGTTCTAAAAGAGAGGCACATCCGAATTTATGACTCGATGTCACAAAGGAGATATTTCGGATCATCATCTGAGATACAAAAGCTGGCCAAAATATTACCTACTTTCGTTGATATGAGTGGCTTTTTGAACCAAAAAGTTCGTACTGATTGGTTGACGATTGATGCATATCGGGATAAAATGGGTAATCCATTTGATGTACAATATGTTGAAGGAATTGCTCAACAAACCATTGGTAGCTTGTAAGTATAAGTGTCATGATTTAGTTGCATTTCATAAATTTCACAATGCTTGCATGAACTGCAAGATATGGATTATCTGTTTTTTATAACACAGGGATTGCAGTCTTTTTGTTGCCGTTTATGCCGAGTATTTGAGTGATGGATTACAAATACCAAATGATGGACTTGATGTTGGATTACTCCGCAAAAGATATGCTGCTCTTTTATGGAAATACGAAGAAGCAAAAGCTTAGAAACCGTACACAAGCGACAAATATCCACAATGACCAAAGCCGAATTCGTACCACCGGATAAAGAAAAACTTGTGCATATTGAGTAGATCTTTATAGCTTGAGTCTGTCAATATAACAACCCATCCTCCTTGGTTAACTTGTTGATTTATTTGTAGAGTTGATCATTTTTACCCATAATAATTTTTTTATATTTCACTTATTTGTTGAGTTATTTCATGTAATTTTTGAAGGCTTCAATTTATTTTATGTTGTCTATGAATATAATTTAATCCTTCGTTTTGAACTTATCAATTAAAATAGAGTACTATATTCAAATATCGCAATAGATAATACATCTGCTGCAACATACGACATTTCTTATTAAACAGATTTAGATATATATTCAACATGTATGTGATCTGCTGAAAATTATATAATAGGTCTTTCAACTTTTTTGATTTGTTCCAATAGATTATCCATCAGTTGTAATAGATAGATTATATATTGCAACAGATTATATATTTATTGCGACAAATAGACAGAAATATATGCATAATGCAACAGATGACCAACCTATTGCAACAGATAATCAATCTTTCATAACAGGTATGATATCTGTTTCAACAGATAGACAATCTATTGCATTATAAAAATTCAACTTTCATCAGACATAAGAAATTGCCACTACATGTATGTAAAATAAAGTGAAGTGACTTGAAATAAAAAATTATTATCATTTTCGTCTTTGTCTTGTACATATTCTTCTTTATACAAGGGCTCCAACCATTTAGTTAGTACCCTATAAGCTCAAACATCTTGCATCTTTTTCACAATGACATCTCATAAATTGGCCATTTCTGTGTCGGCCAGTAAACACTAGATATATGCAAGCGAGTACGGCTCGCACGTGGCACCGATTTTAGTTTTTGAAGGTAGATGTTCTTATTTCGACCTTCAAAATCCCATGATTCCTTCATCAAGACTTTCGCTAGCTAATGATCCATCAGTTTATTCTGCGTCAACAACTTGGGGAACAACATCAAGAGTGGCTGCACGTGGGTTAAAAACATGGCCTCCTTGAAGATAGGTAATTTGCAGTCATAAACCTTAATCTTTCCCTCGTCGAGTAGTATCACAACAGCAAGAAAATGATTGACTTTCATGTTCATGACTGCAAGGATTCTCTTTGCCTAGGTCCAGCTCTTGCCGTGTGGATATGACCTTTTCCCTCTAACATAGTTAATCATGTCTTTATCCTATTTGAATGTAGAAACTAACTTATCAATTCCCCGTCCACAAGGACCAGCTCGCCTACGGAGATTATCGTACCTACTCTTAAAATTATTGTAGAAGTTGAGGTCCATTATCTTATCGGCAACATCATAAACATCCGGGTATGCTAATTGCCTGCCCCTCATTAGGCAGAGAATTGCATCAACATATTGTGGTATAAGAAGACAATTTTTAAATAGGTTAGTAATTGTAAAAAAAAAATACAGTGGAAAGATTTTGTTGCAGGGGGTTCTCTGAATCAGTTCACAGATTACCCAACTAACACAACTTATGCAATAAATGTGTATTATGATATAACAGAATACCTAGATGTTGCAACAGATTACATATCTATTGCGTAGCTTCTTTTCATGGAGTAGATAGGAAGGCTAGGTTAGCAAAAGTAAACTTACATTGTCCACATACCACTCATGCATATTTGTCATACTCATGAAATCTTAGGAAGCAAATAAATGCATGGTGTATTCTTGTGGAATCTTCGTCTTGTCAGATAAGATTTTTTCCAGTTCCTTCTTCTCGTTGTCACCAAGTGCCGCGTATATGTCCACCTTCTTCAACGGCTCCTAAACTTCAACAACTCTTGGAGCGGGAGGAGTTGCATTTTTTTCTATTTTCAGAATGGAGAGTATTTGTCTAATATTTCTTCTCTTCTTCCTAACCACCACTATAGGAGTGTATGGCTCTCTCACTTTCTTGGATGGTATGACACCCCTCTTGGATTTCAACTTCTTGGCAGCTTTAGCAATAACCTTTAGTTTTTTAAGGAGTTTATCCTCTCTGTCCTTTCACACTTTGTATTTGCAATGAGAATATGAGGGTGGAGAAAGGTGGGAGAGACCACTGTAAGGGTGGGAGGGACCGGTGTAAGGGTGAGAGGGACCTATGAAAGGGGTATTTTCAAACATATTTATTTTTTTCTAAGCACCAATATGCTCATAATCATGACTGGAAGCAGCAACAACATCAGGATGGCTACCACCATCATCAAAAGCTCCACCAGCAACACCCTCCAGAAGAAGTACGCAGATCTGCTGCAGTAGGTTGGTCATGAAGAGCTTCAACATTAGGCTGACCTCTCCTAACTGGTCTTCTTATGACTGTTACTCCAGCCAATTTCTTCTTTATTAACTCCACCGTTGGGACTTCTATTGTATCAAAAAGACCTAGAGTAATAAAAGAAGTCATCCCCAACTCCTGCTCAGTAGGCACGATCCAAGGATGCACAACCTCTAAAAAAAGACAGAATGCATTTAAATCATATCATATGATAATAAGTTGTACTCAGTTAAGTTACATGTTAACACAACCAACTTATGCAACAGATGATCCATCTTCTACAATAGCTGATCTGTATGTCACAATAGATTGGCAATATGTTGCATCAGATTATCCATCTGTTGCATAATTTGCAGTAGATGGGTAATCTGTTGAGTAGGGTTCAGGGAACTAGAGCAACAGATGATTAATCTATTTCAAAATATGGAGTGTCTGTCACAACAGATTACCCATTTGTTGCACCAGTTGCAGTTGACGGGTAATCTGTTACAACAGATAACCCATCTGTCGCAACTGATGGCACATCTATTTTAATATCTTTCTTTGAGGCAAATTATTTTAGTTGAAAGAAGAAGTATTGCATTATCCGGAGGATTAAAAAGATCAACCTCTTTATTTTTTTGCTACCCTTTGCAGCCAACCACCTAAGGATCCTTGGATAAGAAACCTCATTCGGGTAATCCCTAAACTGCTTTTGGAAGGGACGAATGACTTCAAATGCCCAAGCCTAAAAAATATAAACAAGAAGCAAGAAAAAAAAGTCATAATAACTATATTCAATATAAATTAATGGATGAGTAAAAATAGTGATTAATTTTACCATAAAAGGCCAAGGAAAGCCGTATAATGTGATCGTCCCTGGGGATAGCTTTGTCAGTAAATATTAGACAGTCAAGTAGTAGATATTATATCCCCAGGGATAATTGTTAAATTTCTCAAAATCATCAGTAAGCGCCAACAAATCATCTTCTATGACTTTTATAGTGTCTCTTGACAATATAACGAAATAAACAAACCAAACTAAGCACAATTTCTCCCTGTACTGCTTTGGTATGGTTTTATCCTCGAGATTTACTATCAAATCCCCCGCTTTGCAGCTGCGTTCAACAATGCCCAACAACCCATCTTTTTTTTCCTTGTATTTATTGGACCTTTTGTGGGGTGTTTCCTTGATGAGAGGTTCTTCTGGATGATCACATCTCAAGCCCGTCACTATGGCAAACTCTTTTAATCTAAAACAAACCGGCATGCCACAGTAGTTGATGTAGATTTTATCCATCTTTTTTTTGGCCTCCTACAAATATTTATCATCCCTCGTGTACTTGATTCTGTGCTTGAGAAGACCATATACCATGCTCATTTGGAAATAAAGAGTGTGGTCCTCAGGTAGCTTAAGAATGTATGCAAAATAGTTCCTCTTGAAAAGTCCGTCTATGTTTTTATTCTTCATAATACTCTTAAATTCATCAAAACATTTCTCCAACTGACATTTAAGTACAAGATCACTAGTTACTTTTTTAGGGTGATCTATCGGCATCGCAACTCAAAACCTGTCGATACTAATGGTTTTGACAAGATCATGCTGGGATTTTGATATTAATTCACACCCCATTGGTGAGAAGGAGTTCTCATTTTTCTCAGCTTCATTTGCCCTGATTGAGATTGTTTAGGAAGTTCCTCCGAATTTATCTGTACTCTAGCCTTTTTTATTGGGTAGTCAGAAATTGATCCACTTTCAGTTTCAGTTTCTTTTCTTTTAGGAGACATTTTTTAACTACAAATAATAGAAAAACAAAAAATACAAAACATTTGATGTCTACATAATTTTTTAAAAAAAGGTAAAGAAAATTTTAATAAATTATTATACGCCACATTACAAAAAAAATACTCCAGCGAATAACTCATCAGTTGGAACAGATGGGGAATCTATTTGAAAACCTATTAAATATCTCCCAACAGATCTTCTAGATGTTGCAACAGATGGACCACTAAGACCACCACCAAAAATACAACTAATACCACCAAGACCAGCACCAATTCCACCAAGACCACCACCTATGTCACTAATACCAACAACAATACCAAGACCGCTAACACTACCACCAATGCCACCAATACCAATACCAACACCAAGACCACTGACACCACCACCAACAACCACCAACAACGTCGCAAACACCATCCAACAATACCACGATAGTCAATAAACTACTACAACAAAAACTAGGATTTTCTCGGGTGCTTTCTACTTTTTTAAGCATCAAAACTCAAAATTTTTAACCCATTCTCGAAGATAATACAACTAAAAGTCTTCTTTTTCACCATTAACTAAAAACCTTAATTTTTAGAATAAAGAACAAATGTAGAACTCTTCTCGAACTCTATTACATGTGAAGACAGAGAAAACAATGGATACAAGTAAGAACGAAGTTGAAAATAACAACAATGTGGTCAAAAATAGAAAGAAAATTGATCTGTTTTGAAGAGTTGAGCAATATATTGAGTAGTTGTTGTCTGTATTATTGAGAGAGAGAGAGAGAGAATAGCGAGAACTTGAGATTTAAAATGAGGAAAAGCTTTTCACATAAATGAATGATTTGTATAGGTTGATTTGTAATTTTGGAAAAGAATGACAAGTTTTGAAATTGTTAATTTGGTCCAAAATATTCTTAATTTATTTTTAAATTTTTAAAAGATTAGTATTTACAATATTAAGTTAATGAGAATCTTTTCAACTCAGAGTGATTGATCGACGACTCGGGTTGGTATGAACACAATACCAATACCATGTAATTACAAAGACTCAATTTGAAGTTGTAGTTGACCCTATGAACTCATTCATCCCTATTTCTACCTAAATCAATTTAGGTAATAGCTTAACATTAAGCTAATGAGAATCTTTTCAACTTAGAGTGATCGATCGACGACTCGAGTCGAGATTAACGCAATACCAACACCATGCAATTGTAAAGACTCAATTAAAGTTATAGTTGACCCTACAGACTATCAAAATCAATTTAGGTAATAGCTTAACATTAAGTTAATGAGAATCTTTTCAACTCAGAGTGATCGATCGATGACTCAGGTCGGGATAAATACAATACCAATACCATACAATTGCAAACACTCAATTGAAGTTATAATTGACCCTATGGAATCATTCATCCCTAGTTATACCTAAATCAATTTAGGTACTAGCTTAAAATTTAGATAATGAGAATCTTTTAAATTTAGAGTGATTGATCGATGACTCAAGTCGGGATGAACGCAATACCAACACCATTCAATTGCAAAGGCTCAGTTGAAGTTGTAGTTGTAGTTGACCTTATAGACTCTTTCATCCATAGTTCTACCTAAATCAATTTAACTGCTAGCTTAACATTAAGTTAATGAGAATATTTTCAACTCATAGTGATCGATCGATGACTCAGGTCGGGATGAACACAATACCAATACCATGCAATTGTAAAGACTCAATTGAAGTTGTAGTTGACCCTATGGACTCATTCATACCAAGTTCTAACAAAATTAATTTAGATAATATCTTAACATTAAGCTAATGAGAATCTTTTCAACTCAGAGTGATCGATCTACGACTCGGGTCGGGATGAACGCAATACCAATACCATATAATTGCAAAGACTCAATTAAAGTTGTAGTTGAACCTATGGACTCATTCATCCCTAGTTATACCTAAATTAATTTAGGTACTGGCTTAACATTAAGATAATGAGATATTCATATCTGTTGCAACAGATGACATATCTGATTTAATTATCAAATAGACATTTGCATCTGTTGTGACAGGTAACTGAGCTATTGGAAATTTTTAAACAGATATTGATATTTGTTGCAATAAATGACATATCTAATTTAATTATCAATTGGACATTTGCATCTATTATTACAGATAACTAAGCTGTTAGAAATTTTTAAACAGATATTGATATCTATTATAACAAATGACATATCTAATTTAGTTATCAATTGGACATTTGCATCTGTTGTTACAGATGACTGAGCTATTGGAATTTTTCAAACAGATATTTATATCTATTGCAACAGATGAAATATCTGTTTGAAATTCTTTTTTTTCTTTTAGTTTTAAAGCAAGCTTCTGTCTGAAAGAAGAAAGATAGATAAAATAGTACTTTAAAAGGCGGTAAAAATATTTCTTGGATAACTCAAAAATATCATTGACTAGTCTTGTCTTGTTTTTTCAATGTCGCCCGTCTTCCTCGTGCCCCTCGAGTTATTAATGAATATTAATTAATAAATATTTAAACGAATGTCTATATCTAGAATTATCTTATTTCTCCTTCAGCCCTAAATTTATTTTATTCATCGTTCATCTTTTTATTCTCTCCTCTTTAGGATTATCACAACCTTTTCTCTCTCTTTTCTTCCTCTTTCTCATCAAGATCCTTTCATATCTAAACCAATCCATATCTTTCTTTGACTGAAATTATTGTTTTGATCCCCTTTTGACATTGCAGGTAAGGTATGGTTCACTATTGCTCTTTCATTCTTGTTTTCTTCTTTGCAAGTTATTTACATCTATTTTTTATTTAATTACTATTTACTCATATCATATTTATTTAAAAAAATTGAAGGAACTTTCAAGTGTTGAATAAACGAACTGAGAATTTTTATTACAATATGCGAAAAAAGTCATATGTTGGGAGAAGTTTAAAAGCCTTGTTGGCAGTATCATTTTTTGTATGTATTTTATTTGTTTCTTTGTTGTTGATGCTGTTGTTGATGTTGTTGGAACTTGTTATGTGGTATTATTGATGGTGTTAGAACAAAGAATATTGCTTCTTTATTGTTGATGATGTTGTTGATGCTGTTGTAACAAATGATGTTGTTTCTATGTTATTGATGTTTTCTATTTGTTTTTTCTTTGTAGTTTATGCTGTTGTTGATGTTGCATTAAACGGAGCAACTATTGGAACAAATCAAACCACTAGCAAGGTTGGTTTGATATATTCTAATAGACTCCATATCTATTGCAACAGACTCCACATCTATTGCAACAGACTCTACATCCATTGAACAGACTCCATATCCGTTGCAATAGACTCCACATCTGTTGCAACAGACTACACATCTGTTGCAAGAGATAGATAATGTTCTTTCTGTTCTTCTCTTGATTGACATCAATTTTTTTCCTCTTCTTTGTAGATATAAGAAATTGAAAGTTGATTAACTTTTGCTCAACCAACACAAGAGGCTACAATAAAGATGGGTTCAGAGGAACAGACTGCTTATAGATAGAACCAATTCAGATGTGGGAGGTATGTATTACTGATAATGTTATCGTAAAAACACACATAAAGTATATTGTTTTACCGTTTAGTCATTAATCATTCAAACAATATATCTATAATTTTACTGTTAAGTTTGATAGGTCTGAACTGATAAGGCTGAGGGACCATGAATATGGTTTTGATACCCTATTAAGATTTAATGTCGGTTGTTGCTCATGTTTATGTGTCAAGCATAGCGAATGGATCTAGTTTTAGTGTCATTGTAAAGAGATTCAATAGTGATTAGACTAACTTTAAGGGTGCATTGGACTTTGAGAGGGCCTTTAAAGCCTCCTATTGCTTCAACCAAGAACAAAAATCAATATAGTTATTGCCCTAGCCCAAATTTATATGGTTGGATTACTCGTGGTGATGATTATATGCCAGAAGGTGCAGTAGGAAAATGCCTGCGAGGGTAAATGGGGGGTTGATGAAAGATTATATCAGCTGAGAGCTAATTGAAGAGGAAACATAGGGTAGAAAAGAACTTCTAGCGAATCTGGCTGATGAAACAGACTTAGAACTTGAGAAATCTGAATCAAGTGCAAATATGAAAGTGTACACAGTAATGAAAAATTCGTCTATTGTTTCTCTAGAAAAAAATAATGCAGATGGTCTTTTTGTTAGGGAGCTGCGTCTAGGTAGCATGGTCGGGATTATCACCTAGGTAGAAAATAGCAGAAGACCAAGAAAGCAGTCTTATGAGCATCGAGGGTTGAAATAATGTACAATAAATCTAGAAAACTTGCACCAATAATAGCTGCAGTTAAAATAAGGAATTTAAGAGAAGGCTGCAATTTCTGAATTTTAAATTGCATCCCATGCCTTCTTGTTTATGATTTTGATTAGGTCCACTGATGTTGACTTGATTGGAACCACAAACAATATTGAAAGGCAGATTGAGTATCATTAATTCTTTAGCAATATGGATATAATTGATTGTGTTTTCTAGACTTAGAATGCTTTTAACATATCATAGAAAAGATCAGAGGCTTGCTGTAGTATGTGAATCCCGATAATTTTCAAGCTTGCCTCCAGCTTATCGATTTGGTCTTCAAGTTTGTCGTTGCCATCTTTAAAGTTGGTATAGAGTTTCTGGTCTTTTATGAGCTCGATTAGGAACACTTTATTCAAAGTTCTGGCATTGTAGAAGGCCTTTAAGACACTTTTTTCAGAAGCCTTAAATGATACATGGAGGGTCGCTATGTTTGTTTTAGGTCAAAATGTGTTGATGCGCAGTCAAGAAGTGGTTCCAACAGCTGAATAGCTCACTTTTATCGAGCATTGCTCAATGCAGCTTGCTCAACGAATCTTCAAGAGATTTGATAAATTAATTAGCAAAGAGTTACGTAACGTTTGATCTAAACTGACTCTACTAAGCCTATCAAACGTTACGTAACCCTAGGCTCATTACCTATCAAACTGAAGGCCTTCTACAATGCTAGAATTTCAAAGAAAGTGCCCCTGATCTATCTCACAAAAGACCAGTAACTCTATACCAACTTCAAAGACAGCAACGGCAACGACAACGGCAAACTTGAAGACCAAATCGACAAGCTGGAGGTAAGCTTAAAAATTATCAGGAATCACAAACTACATCAAGCCTCTGATCTTTTCTAAGATATGTTGAAAGTATGCTACGACTAGAAAACACAATCAATTATATCCATATTACTAAGGTAGTAATGATACTCAATCTGCCTTTCAATCTTGTTTGTGATTTCGATCAGGTCAACATCAGTGGACCCAATCGAAACCACAAATAAGAAGGCATGAGATGCAATTTAAAATTCATAAATTGTAGCTTTTTCTTAGATTCCTTATTTTAACTGCAACTGTTATTGGCACAAGTTTTCTAGACTTACTGTACATCATTTTAACCCTCGATACCCGTAAGGCTGCTTTCTTGGTCTTCTGCTATTTTCTATCTAGGTGATAATCCCGACCATGCTACCTAGACGTAGCTCCCTATCAAAGAGACCATCTGCATTATTTTTTTTCCATAGAAATAATAGATGAATTTTTCATTATTGGATACACTTTCATATTTGCACTTGATTCGGATTTCTCAAGTTCTAAGTTGTTTCATCGGCCAGATTCGCTAGAAGTTCCTTTCTACCCTATGTTTTCTCTTCAATTAGCTCTCAGTTGATATAATCTATCATCAACCCCCCATTTACCCTCACAGGCATTATCCTACCGCACTTTCTGGTGTATAATCATCATCACGAGTAACCCAACCATATAAATTTAGGCTAGGGCAATAACTATATTGATTTTCATCCTTAGTTGAAGCAGTGGGAGGTTTTGAAGGCCCTCTAGAGTCTAATGCACCCTAAAAGTTGGTCCAATCGCTATTGAATCTCTTTATAATGACACCAAAACTAGATCCCTTCGTAATGCTTGACACATAAAGATGAGCAACAACCGACATTAAATCTTAACAGGGTATCAGAACCATATTCATGGTCCCTCAGCCTTATCAGTTCGGACCTATCAAACTTAACTGTAAAATTGCAGATATCTTATTTGAATGATCAATGACTAAACGGTAAAAACAACATTCACAAAATCAGTCTACTTTGTGTGTGTTATCTTGATGACCTTATCAGTAATACTTAACACCCACACATAATAGTGGATCCATCCATTTGCACGCACCTTATTCTTCCTAGCCCATCTATGGCTTAAATTGAATAAGCAGATGACTAACAAGTTGTAACAGATGTCACATCTATTTAAATTGTCAAACAATTATGACATTTGTTACAACAAATGATCAATCTGTTGCAACATATGACATATCTGTTGGAAAAATCAAACAGATATATCCATCTGTTGCAACATATTGTCAATATGTTGCAACTTATCTAATAGATGAAATATATTTTGCAATAGATTACCCATTTGTTAGATTTATTTTAAAGCAATTTGTTTTCTTTTCGAAATACAATAAAAGGTAAAATGTTGTATTTAGATCCATTTTTTAATTTACATATTCAAAAAGTCACCAGTTTTATTTAATTAAGGGATGGACAGTCGTGGCTTTTGGACTAACCTCTTCGAATTCAATCATTTATAAATAGGTCCCTTCTTACTCGTTCATTCTACTACACTTACAAATATGACTGATCTAGATTCGTACACGAAGATTCATATCAAGTCCTTGCGGGAACTTCAAAGGCAGTTTGATAAACTCCAGAGGTATTTGACCGACTTCAGAGAAAGGCTGAGGAAGGCCCTGCTGCTGCCGGATGAAAATTGTTCGGTTGACAATAATAGTAATATTACTACTAATAATGATAATAATAACAATAATTAGGTTATGTTTTTTTTTTTTGTAGCGTATGTATTTTCCCTTTTTATATTCGATCTACCTAACGGATTCAAAAATCTATGTTTGGCGGTCGACTTTGAATTTTTAATTCTTATTTAATATTTATTTATCATTCTGTTTATTTCTTATTCTCAACATGTCGACGGTTGGTGGTAGGGATTGAGCATTTGTGGCAACCGAGGTTAATCTGATGCAACAGATTGATCATATGTTGCAACAGACGATTATTAATAAAAAAGGGTTATTGTTGTTATTGAGAGGGTGAAAAGTTATGACTTTTCAATTATTTAATATGAAAAATGGTTCGTAAATAAATAATATGGAAACAAATGATAAACATAATTTATAATCGTAAAAGAACGGTTATTTAATTTTAATAACTGATCGTGACTTTTCACCATTTTTATTTTTAAATTTATTTTTTAAAATTATTTATTTATTATATTATAAAAAAAGTCACAATATTAGATTAATTAACTTATATGATGATTGTTAAGAAAAAGGTGAACAATCATGACTTTTTGTCTAAACCACATTCAACAATGTTGCTGATGCATCAAATTCCCCATCTGTTGTGATTGATGTATCAGCTGTTAGAAGAAATCAAAAAGCTATTAAAACAGATGGTCGATTTGTTGCAACAAATGGTACATGTGTTGCAATAGATGTTTATCTGATGTAATAGATATACAATCTGTTGCCAAAACTCAATAAAAATGATTATTATTTTATTAAAAAATGGTTATTGAAAAGGTGTCTTCGATTTTTAAATTGAGAAAAAGATTATTTAATAATAATAAGCTGACTAGTCATGACTTGTCACGATAATAAAAAACTCACCAGCTTAATTTAATTAAGTCATTTCTTTTCACAAAAAACAATAAGAAAGTAAATGATAAACACAATTTATAACCGTAAAAAAATAATTATTTAATTTGAATAATTGACATTAATATTAAATAGGCGCCATTTCTTTTCACAGAAAATATTTTTGTTTTTAAATCTGCTTTTTTAATTTATATAATAAAAAATTCAACAAATTTGTATTAATGATATGATGATGATTTATTTTAAAAAAGATAGATTATATGTTGCAACAGATAGATTATCTGATGCAACAGGTTTTCTATTTGTTGTAACAGATGATATATCTGTTGTCACAGATGAGTTATCTGATGGAACAGATATAGAATCTGTTGTCACAACTCAATAAAAATAGTTCTTGGAAAGAACTAATTAATAATAATAAATTGAAAAATCATGACTTATCACAATATTTCTTAATTTAACTAAGTCATAACTTTTCACAGTAATAAAAAATGTAATTAATAAATAGAGGTGAACAGTCGCGCCTTTTTTCCTAACTCATTCAAATTCAATCCTTTATAAATAGGTCCCTCCTTACTCAATCGTTCATTCAACTACACTCTATTTATTTATTTGCATCTTGTCTTTCATATTATACCTTCCACCACTTTCTCTTCCCTGTCTTAGGTAAGTTTTTTTCTTGCCAATTTATAGTATACGTCGTATTACATTTGAATATTCTTTTCTTTACTTTTGTTTTTACGCTTTTTGTCAATTCATATGTGTTCTAGCTATGGATGATCCAGTGTGGGATGTTGCTTTTCTGCAAGACGCCGTGAATTAACTTCGGATGCAGGTTCGTGACCTACAATGGGAATTGAGAGCAGTTAGAGTAAAGATGCTCTGTGAGATCTGCAGGCTGAGGAGGGCCTTGCTGCTACCGGTTGAAGATTGACCGTCTGACAATAATAATAATAACAATTAGATTTTTTTAGTCTATGTATTTTATTTGTTTTTGTTTAATAAAAAAATTATGTTTGATCAACTTTGACGTTTTAATTCATATTTAATTTTCATTCTGTCTATTATCTTCTCAACAAACATGTAGACGATTGGACGTAAGGAATAATTTTAAATCCAGTAGCAATAGCAAGAGTTGAAACATATTGATTATCTATTGAGTTTGTGCAGGGGCTGATTTGTGTTATTCCAAACAGATTACTCATCTGTTACAATAGATTACTTATATGTTGCAACAGATAAACAGTTCGATGCAAAAGATAATTAGTCTGATGTAATAGATAATCAGTCTGATGCAACAGATAATAAGTCTGTTACAATAGATAACTAGTCTGTTGCAACAGATAACTAGTCTGTTGCACGACTTTGACATTTTAATTCATACTTCCTTCGTCTCAAATTACCCGTCCCAAATTGAGATGATACATTGATTAAGAAAAATAATTAATAACATGCCTAGTTTGCCATAATACCCCTATTAAATGATGTTTACATTTTAATTTGAAGAACAAGTAATTAATGCAAAGGGTAAAACATGAATTTTTTTTTGTCTCTTCTTGATTAATGAAAAAAGACAAGTAAAATGAGAAATCAAATTAGGAAATTTGAGATGGATAATTTGAGGTGGAGGGAGTATTTAATTTTCATTCTATCTATTATCTTCTCAACAAACATGTCGACGATTGGACGTAAGGAATAATTTTAAATCCAGTAGCAATAGCAAGAGTTGAAACATATTGGTTATCTATTGGGTTTATGGCAGGGGATGATTTGTGTTGTTCCAAATAGATTACTCATCTGTTGTAATAGATTACTTATATGTTGCAACAGATAATCAGTCTGACGCAATAGATGATCAGTCTGATACAGTAGATAATAAGTCTGTTGCAACAGATAACTAGTCTATTACAACAGATAAATTTTCTGTTGCAACAGATTACCCATCTGTTCAACTCATGTTACGGGCACTATAGAAGTATAAATATGAATCCAACATATGAGTTTTCTATTGCAACAGATTACTCATCTGATGCACCAGATGAGTGATCTATTTAAATTGTAGGCATTTATGTTGGATTTATGATCGGGTTCTATCTATTGATGGAAAAAACAGCAGGAACTGTTTACCCAGATGACAAATTCAAATAAAAATCATAATTTTACTTACCATAGATACCTATGAAGTAATACCAAAGTGGAAAGTGATTTAGGAAATAAAATTTGACCTAAGAAATTGGTCAGATAGCAGCAGTAGCGGTAACAACAACGACAATGGTCGACATGAAAAAGATGGAGATGATAATGAAGTAGAAGATGATGATAATAAAGTAGAAGATGATGAATAAAGCAGTAGCAACAATGAACAACAATAGTCGTGAAGAGAGAAAACAACAACGGATGAGAAGAGAGGGAAACACTCCTTTGTCCCTCTATTTTCTGTTATATTAACTAATATTTGGATCAAAATATAAATTTTAAAACTTGTGGGTTATTTTTAAATTTTTTCAAATTTCTTAATCCATAATAAAGTAATTGTCACCTCCACTCAATTATTAAGACTTGTGTCACTTACACCTCATTTTAAAACTCTTTTGTCACCTACAGCTCAAAGCCCCAAGTTACAAACACATGACGAGAAAAAACATAAGCAAAGGTGAATGCAGAGTGAGACAACGAAGTTATAAAAAATCAAAAGATTTGTGTAATCCAAATAACATTCGAAACATTTAGGATCCTTGCTAATTATTTCATGAATAGACATATTCAAATCTTTTTTTTTTAAAAAAATAGTTATGGTGTCCGAACCAATTTTCATACATATCTACTAATTTCATGAAGAAAATAAGAAGCACAGATGAAAGATCGATTCCACTATCCACATCTAAAAAATATTTAATATAAAAAAAGAGAAAATCTATAAAGTCCCCCCTAATGTTGGCTGACTTTTTCAAAAAGACACCTAAACTATACTTTAGACTTATTACCCCACGAATCTTACTTAAATCATTGCAAATACACCATTTTGACTCTCTGCGTGTATACACGCACAACAGGCGCGTGAAAGGCTCAAAATTGACTTTATTGACCAATTAAAAGCTGTCACGTGTAAATAATTTGATATAAAATTTACATTTTTTTTTAAAAAAATCAATATTTATTTACTTTTTAAAATTATCCCAACCCCCCCCCCCCCAACACCACCAATTGTCTTCTTCAACACCTCCATTATTTTTTTTTTGAGAAAATGGCCAAAAGACTGTCCAAGCTTTACCTCAAATCCCAACTACACATTTAATCTTCACGGGAGTCCTATCACCCCCCTGATCTATTTTTTTATGTATTTATTACCCCCCAAATGCTGAGCTAGCATGGAAGGTGAGAACACCCCCTCTAGGCGCGTTGGTTCAGTCCCAACATCTCTAAAAGTCAGAGTTTACCCTTCCACATGTATACTACACATCATTAATTGATTTTTTAATGAAATAAATTATGAAAAATGTCTCTCTCTCTCTCTCTCTCTCTCTCTTCCAACGGTCTTCTTCCTTTTCTTTATATCACTCTTCTCCTTGTCCACCATCTGCCTTTATTTTAGTCCATTTTATTTTATTTTATTTTATTTCTTTAACCTACATTTTAGATTTTAATCCCATTTTCTACTTGAATTCTTGGAGTTTTGTTTTGTAATTTTTTTCAACTCTTAATTTAGGGTTTGTAATTTGATGATAGATTTTTTCGAAATTCATGAAATGACAAATTCAAATTGAATAAGCTTTGTATAGATGAATCAGACCCAATGCTCAATGCTGTTGTAAGATGCAAACATGGTATTTTGCTTGACTTGCAAACTTCATGGTCGAAGTCTAATCCGGGAAGAAAATTTTGGTCTTGCCCCTACTATGGTGTATGTATTTTGCATTGTATTTTATTGTTACTTTATATTCAAATTATGTTAATGTACTGATTTCTACAAAAAAATTTAGTCTCAGAAATATAATTTTTTTCTATGGAAGGACAAAGAAAAAGTGGATCCAAGATCAAATTTTATCATTCCAAGATTGGTGAACAAAATCAATGAGTTGGAAGAAGACATGGCTTAAACAGGTCCAAATTGATAACTTGACGTGGGAGAAGAGGCACAATGGAAGACGGAGATGGTGTAGGTTCATTAGGAAGATTTTTTTTATGTATTTTGATTTTTGTTGTTGTTATGTTCATCAGCAGCAAATGAACTGAAAGTAGTTGCTAGATTGGTCTAATATGGTGTAAATTTTGTATACCTCTCTAAATATATCAGATTATGTTATGTTATGTTGTCTTTTGCCTATTCATACTCCATATGTTTGTTTTTGCATAGTTGTAATTTTGATGGTTGCTGTGCTGCTGCTATGTTATTGTTTGCACTTACAAAACCGTGTCTTGTGTCGCTGCTATGTTGTGGTTTACAGTTACAAAATTATGTCCTGTATTGCTGCTATGTTATTTGTTTACACTTGTTGTGTCTTGTGTTGTTACAATGTTATTGTTTATACTTGCAAAGTTGTATATTGTGTTGCTGTCATTTAAACGTACAAACTGGTGTAATGATAATGTTGTTTAGGCAAAGCACTGTTCTAATGCTATGTTTTTCTTTACGCTTAGATAGTGCAATGGTAATGTTGTGTTAACATTATAGCAACATCACCACCATTTAAACAACACAACAACAATGCCTAATGACAGTATTCATCAACAAAACATTCCAACTTCACACATCATCATTCATACCAAAATATATTCACATTCCTAATGCCTAACAATTAGGCAACATTAGTCAACAAAATACAGTGCTTAAATTATTTTCCAACACTAAAATAAAATTATTTTCATGTCAACTGAACTAACTTAAAACAGTGATTAAAATACATCAACAACACTATAATTTCCATGGCATGTTGGACTGTGAAGAAGCAGTATTTTGACTTAGATGGTTTGAACTACTTCCCACTTTCTTCTTCCTTCTGTTCTCTTTAAGCTCTTGTAGTTTTCTTGTTGAGATTGCTGATTTTTCATTCCATTTTAATTTACTGGTACTACTTGGTGTATAACCAATGTCACCAGTTACATCATCTGATCTTGCCACCTTTACTTGACCAGTAGACTATATCTTACTGCTAGGTATGCCAGGCTACAGGAAAGGATAAAAAAGTTTAAGAATCAACATATATCAATGACTTATAATTTACAATTGATATAAAAAAGTAAGAGACTTACATTTAGGACTTTAAAGCCATTTTCAGCTTGAAACACACCCATTCCTACTACTCTTTTCCTTTTGAATGAAGTAGTGTTTCCCCTACCACTACCCATTTCTCTTTTTATAGTTCCAGCTATTGAAGATGATGTACAAAAATCAGGAGGTGCAGAAGAGGATGCTGGAAAAATAGTAGGTACTGGACGTGCTGTAGGTAGAGAAGTTGTAGTAGCACCTACTGAAATTGTTCTTTTGGGTCTCCCTCTATTTTTTTTACTTGTGGAGGTTCAGTAATGGCTTCTGATGAAGTTTTCTATAAATATAAAAGGAATTTTATGAATTGAGAAAATTAGAACTAAATTCAAGCATAATATACCTTTGGTCTACCTCTTCCCCTGCCTGAACCTTTACTTTTTCCTTGAGGAGCAGCATTAGGTGCTTCTGGTGGAGTTTTCTACATATAAAAAAATGTTAACAATTAGAGTAGTGTCATAACATAATGAATTCATATGAAAAAATTACCCTTGGTCTTCCTCTTCCCCTACCTGAACCATCCTTTTTTCCTTGAGGAGCAACATTAGTTGCTTTTGTTGGAGTTTTCTACATATTAAAAAAGAATATTAAAAATTAGAATACTGGTGTAACATAAAGAATTCAAGTGAAAAAAATTACCTTTGGTCTACCTCTTCCCCTGCCTGAACTAGTAGCTGTTGCTACTGCTGGTGTAGTTGGTTCTGCTGATAGTGCTCTGTGAGGAAAACCCCTTTTGTTGTGGCCTCTAACATAACACATACTACATGTCATTGCTAGTCCAGTTCTAGGCAATTTTCCTGACTTCTTTGTTTCCCCAACTTCCTTTTTCTTATTTTTAGCTGGCCTGCCAGGCAGGGTTGTGATTTCAGGTGGTGCAACAACAATGTTTGAAGAAACTGGCCATATTTTCATATTTATAAGTGGTTGAAGAACATTGGCATAAGTTTGTAAATATGTTTCCTTACCGTAGAACCAATCCATATATTTATACAGAGGGTACTTTTTGAACAATATTGCAGCCACACCGTGTGCATATGGTATGCCCTTTAACTGCCATACCCTACAACTACAAGTCTTCTTGAAAATATCAACTTTGTGTTGACAAAGTCCTTCTTTCACTTCAAAACCAGAAACTCCATTAAACTGAATGATACAATCCATAGACCTGTTGATATTTTCCTCTAAAACCTTTAAACATATTGGAGAGTGGAAACTCCCTTAAAGTGCCTATTCTTGTATTAGCTTTACTCTGATTTCTTCAAGCATAGTAATGATGGTCTTGTGCCTAGCTGGTAAGATCCATGCATTAAAACACTATGACATGTTATTATCCACAGAATAACATTTCACTTCAGTGTTGAAGTAAATCTTGCACCAGTAATTAATGTTGAAGTACATTAAATCATCAATCATTTTTGTAGGACCAAGCAACTTTATCTTCTGTATGTTTTTCCTCAATTGAGACTCAAATGTACTTTTGGCTATCCACCAAAATTGTTGTATTCTTTGAAGACCTATTCATTCCTTAGCCCAATTAGCTAAGATGTGCCTTGTACATCTTCTATGCTTAGATTGAGGTAACATCTGTTCAATTGCAGTAAACAGTCCCTACAATACAAAACATGCAATAAAACAAGGTAAAATTACTACATAATTACATTTACTTGGATAAACTAGAAAAATAAGTACACATAATACAGAATACATACCTTCTACATATCTGTAATCAATATGAGACCTTCTCCTTCTCCAAGTCCTAGGTCATCCTTTATGCACCTAAAAAACCAACTCCATGTGTTTGTGTTTTCCTTTTCAACTACTGCCCAAGCAAGTGGCAGCATCTGGTTATTACCATCTTTTCCAACAGCAACTAACAATTTCCCTTTACAAACTCCTTTAAGAAAACAACCATCTAAACCTATACACTTCTTACAATGTACCCATGCCTTCTTCAAAGCATCAAAACAGATGTAGAAACTCAGAAATTTTGGTTTACCTTCTTCGTTAGCCTAACCAAGTTTAACAACACAACTTGTCCCTGAATTTATCCTTAGCAGCTTATCCTTGTAGTCAAGAATTCTTCCAAATTCCACAGCATGATCACCCATGATATCTTTCAACACTTTATTTCTTGCTCTTCTCACAGTAGTCTTACCAACATACAGTTTGAATTTTTTTCTTATCAACTCTTGCAGATTGAATACCCTTATATTTGGCTGCTCAATTATTCTCTCTCTAAAGGTTTCAACTAAAAATTTTGCATTGCACAAATAATTTCTAGTTGTCTTGTTGCAAGTATGTTTTGGAATATATGTTTTTATGATGAAGTCATTTGTGGTATTGTCAAGACCTGCATACAAAAGTCATGGACAATCATCCTTGCATCTAACTCTAACCTTTTTTGGTTTATTCACCCACTTCACATCAACCCTCTTTTTACTGCATATTTAGTGACAACTCTTCTAAATTCATTCACATCTTTAAACACCATACCCAATTGACAAACAACTTCCTTTGCAGTTGGGTCATGAATGATTTTCTGGGATGTTGGCCTTTTTTTCTTGACAACTTAACAGATCTTGCCCTACCAGATGCAAACACATCATGTTCTTCATCACCACAATAATCATCTTCATCTAACTCAAAACTACCCTCATCAGAACTTGCAAAGTAAGGCTCATCACCACTCAACCTTCCTTCATGACTTACTTAACCTGTTTCAGTGTCATGAAGCCCTAGATCTGGTCCTGCTTCACCTACTGGTACCTCTTCATTGTCAGCTGGTACTCTCTCTTTTCTTTTCCTCCTTTGAAACTTCCTCTTTTCAGCTCTCAACTTCCTAACCTCCTCATGTACATCACTACTATACTCTTCATCATCATTATCATCTCCAACTAATTCTCCTTCTGATTTAACACTATCCTCAGTAAAGTAATCAGAACCCTCTACTTCTTCTTCTGAGAAATTACTTCCAGCAGGACCAACATCTATATCATCAACTACAGCGGCACTAACTGTAGCAACACTAGGTGCAGCAGCACTAGGTGAAGCAACACTAGCTACAGCAGCACTAGGTGGAGCAGTAGTAGATGTAGCAACACTAGGTACAACAGTAGATGTAGGCACACTAGGAGCAGCAGTAGGTGCTGAAGCACTATATGCAGTAGCACTATTTGTAGTAGTGAAATAAGGTGTGGTAGTGCAAGGGGGTGAAGTTGAAAAAGAAGTAAAAAGGTTCTCCTCATTTATATGGTCCTCACCTACCATAAAGTTAGGCCTATTATCAAAAGATGCATCAGATTCCTCCATATTCTCAAGAATTCCATTTTCTAAGAATTTTGGGGGGTCCACAACAATTGGTTCATCCACTAAATGCTTGACAAATACATCTACTTCATCTCCATTTTCCAAGGAACACATCATTTCAAAAATATCCATATCATTATCCACATCTACCAAAATACCACTATTAGGTGGTTTAATACTAAAGGTGCATGTTGTGCTATATCCTAATTTTCTTATATAGTCTCTCAATTCAAAATATGACATCTTGTCAACATCAACATCTAAGAATTTTGTAATTTTTCTACCTTTGCAAACCGATTCTCCACTACTTAAATCTAACACTCCACCATGGTACCATCTTAGAATAATCAAAGTAAAATCACTCATGTTTGACCTGATGACAATAAACATTCAACTAAGACAAAGAAACATAGCAGATATATTATCGAAAATCAAGCATCAACAAACTTTAATATAACTATATCATGCTTAAACAATGAAGAAAAAACACAAATTTATATCACATTACTCTATCACATTATGCGACTAAGATGAGAAAGATAAAAATTGATTACATGAAAATTGTTCTACTTCGGTACAAACTGAACACCTAAATAATAAAATAGTTACATGCACATACTACCACATACAATTTATTGCTTTATTTTTCAGATTAACAGTAAATCCTAAAAAAGCCCTAATTTTTAATGAACTCACTAAAACATTAACAAAAACCCTAAGTAGAGATGTCCTTAAGAACTTAATATGTTGTTAATTGAAAACTTAGACAACTTTTTTAGCAAGAAACACAACTTATTTTGCACATCCTAAGCAGTCACCATATACTTAGGGCAAACCATAATTAACAATGACAATAGTTTAGGGGAAAAACGACTACCTCTACAAAGTTAATGCTGCAATCGATGACTTGATCTTCGAAAATCCACAAAACTTTATTAGTAACATAAGATTCACAAACTAAAAAGGCTAAATTCGTATGTAAAGGTGGGAGAAAATTCATCAAGGAAAGAAAGAAAGAGAGAAGAGAGAGAGGAGAGAAGAGAGAGGAAGTTGAAAGGGTGATAATGGGTCCATTTAGGTTTTAGGAGGCAAATGACCTGGAAGACGTGGGATCCGCGCGTGTAAATACGAAGGGATTATGAATTGGTTTATGTTGCCAGCTCAGTATTTAGGGGGTAATAAATACATGAAAAAATAGATCAGGGGGTGATAGGACTCCCATGAAGATTAAGTGTGTAGTTGAGATTTAAGGTAAAGCTTGGACGGTCTTTTGGCCATTTTTTTTTTGAAATAATCATTTAACTATTTTTATTAAGAATCATAAAACTCCAATAAAGCTCCATTAATGGAGTTCTATGATTCAAGTAGAATTGTATTGAAGAAAACAATGGAGCCTTAATGGTGTTTTAAAAATGGAGCTTCGAAAAATAGCTTTAACAGAGTTTTTTTTTAAAGCTCCATTAAAGCTATTTTTTGAAGCTCCATTTTTGAAACACCATTAAAGCTCCATTGTCTTCTGCAACACCATTCTACTTGAATCATAAAACTCCATTAATGGAGCTTTAATGGAGTTTTATGATTCTTAATAAAAATAGTTAAATGATTATTTTAAAAAAAACTTTAATGGAGGTGTTGAAGAAGACAATGATGTTGAAGAAGACAAGGGCTGGGAAGTGGGTAGAAGAGGGATAAGGGGAGATGCTGGGTTGGGGGGGTGGAGATACTGGACGGGGGTGAGGGGCGGGGGGAGAACGGGGTGGGGTAGAGTGATAAATAAATTAAAAAGAAAAATTTTATCAAAAAATATAAATAAAATATGAAATTAAATATATTTACACGTGACAGTATCCGATTGGTGCGTGTATTCACTCTTTTTTTTCTGACTGGAATTCAGCGAATAATGGTGTATTTGCAACGATTTAAGTAAGATTCGTGGGGTAATAGGTCGAAAGTATAGTTTAGGTGTCTTTTTGAAAAGTTCAGCCAACATCAGAGACTTAATGTATTTTCTCAAAAAAGAAATAAAGAACCAACAACTTTAAAGTAAAAACCTTAAGAATACAAATTTCATAACAATATCTGCTTTAAAGATTTCATTTACAATTATATAATGAAAAAAGTAAGTATATATAGAAGGCAAAATGACTCAGTGGACCCCTGTACTAGGTCGATTTTGTAAGTTGGATACTTCTACTTACATGTTTGTCATCTGGACCCCTGAATCTACTAAAAAGCAACATTTTAAGCACATTTTTGGAGAGTGTAACACACTCTCCCATGTCAGCTGCCACATAAGCTACCACGTGTGCCACGTGTGCCATATCATCTTCCACTTCATTTTCAAGTATTTCATGAAATTCCAAGTCATTTTTAAAATGCTACATGATAAATTAAATATTAAAATTAATTTAATTAAATAAATTTTTTATAAATTGTAGAAAAATTTAAATAATCATATTTTAAATTAAATATGGAATAATTAAATTATAAAATATCATTTAATTTATTTTTTATCACAAATTAAATATCAAATTCATTCCAAATAATTAAAATTCTTCTCCAACTAATTTAAATTTTTAACTATAAATTCATATATACAAACATAATGAATTATTGAATTTTAAATTTGAATATCTTTAACAAATTCACAAAAACTTTCAAAAATTTTCAAGCTTAATCCCCCAAAAATATAAAAAGATTCAACTTTAAATTTTAATTCAACACACTTTATCTTTGGCAGCGAGTGCAACACACATAATGTGCTGATTCGGCAAAAGATGTCAAAGTGAACACTTTATGGCTATTTGAGGTGTCAAAAGTGAACAACGTCCACTTGAGGTGTCTAAGTGAAAGTTCGTGCCAAATTTGAGAGGCCACCGATGAATTTGGCCTTTTAATTTTGATGGGCATATAGGAAATAATAGTTCAATTTACAAAACACAATGGCGTCTCTAGTTCAACTACTGAAGGAAGGACTAGCCTCCAGCAGAATGCTCAACTAAAGTATTTATAACACGATTAAGTGTAACCAACTTTTGTTGATTTCCCCAACCTCCCTTTCTTTGCCCAGAAAGTAACGCGAGATGTTTTGTGCACCAACTAAACTACTAAATTCAAATAACTATAAGTAACTATTTATTACAAATAAAGATCATCGGAGAGTGTATCGCTTACATTAACAGCAATAACTTTTGTTGGTTTGAGTATAATCTTTTTCACTGAAATAAAAAGATTATAACATACCAGTTCCTTACATTATTACAAAAGGTGATTTGTATAAAGATGGATTCTAAATTCTCCTACCAAAAGCATAAACTCACCTTGACTTTCAAACTTGCAACCGCCCTGGTTATGTTCTTAGAACTTTGCCTAATAGTAGGACCTAAAATAAATTAGATTAATTCCGCTGAAAGATAGACCATTAGAGTGTCGTTGTTCTTTACATGGGCGTGTAGAGAAACCAATGAAGGTTTTTGCGACACTTGAAGATAGAACATTTAAGTGCAATTATTGAATATAAAAGTTTCAAGCCCAAATAAGCCAGGCCTTTGAAACAATTCATATCTGCCCTCTTCAACAATAGAACTCTTTGCACGTGTTGTATCGTGTGTAACAGGTCCGAGTCATGTAATTGGTGAATCTCGGCGACAGAGACAATTGCTTATGATGCGTAAGGAGAGCACTCTTTCTAATATCTTCAATACTCGACTCACTCTCTACAGACTAATTAAGCAGTAACAATCATTGAGTTAGTTAATTATATTCGATGACACAAACAACTTCAATTGCCTCCTGAAATTTGAATAGATCTCCTACCATTTCT
Source organism: Capsicum annuum (assembly GCF_002878395.1). Lineage (NCBI taxonomy): Eukaryota > Viridiplantae > Streptophyta > Magnoliopsida > Solanales > Solanaceae > Capsicum > Capsicum annuum. Next base: position 48,194,188 of record NC_061118.1, read on the forward strand.
AACAATGATAACAGTCTAATTCCAAATAGGGTATTGTTCTAATTTTTCTATTGAAAATATAGCACTTCATCCACCCATATAACTCACCCAAACTTTTCGAGATGCAAGTTCTCTTTCGAGGAAATTCTACCAAAAGCAATTGGTAATTTGGTGCACTTGAGATATCTGAGTTTAAGACATTCACACTTTCCATAGTAATCTTTATAAGTACCTACAAACAGTTGATTTGAGGGTGAATTTCTTTTCATACTTGTCTTTAAGGAATACTATACAGAAGCTGCAAAACTTGCAGAACTTATATCTTCTTCCTTCACATCAATACACATACAACTTGGAGCAAAGTCCCTTTAGAGTTGGAGGGGAATACAAAAGATACTGCAAACGAATGTCGCACAGGCTTTTCACATGCTAAACCACCAATCGTGCAACCATGTTGCTGCTAATCGATGGCTAGCAACACCAACAAATTTATTTCTGACTTTAAAATCGAATTTTCTACTGTTGTTTGATAATATATATATATATATATATATAATCTATAATATATTAAAAGTGTGAACACCCTTAGAAAAACGATTTGAATTTTTTACACTTCATTAAATGTCTTTACTTTAGACAAAATAGTCTTTTCACCTATTTTCTTAAATTATTATAATATTAATGTGACACCCCTTTGCGTTGCATGTACTTTTTCTATTTATATGTAACTTGGTATAGCCTTGTGGTAGGTAATGGATGAGATTTGTTATGCGAATATTAATGGTGTAGATGGAATTCTAGAAGCTGCCCGTACCTTTTTATGTGAGGCGATCAAGTTAACATCGATACAACTATTTAACTTGGAATTCTAAGTCGGTATTTGAATCTAAAGTTTAAAGTGATCAGGTGTGTACAAGTTGTAAGTTAGATTAAGGTGATTAGGAGCTGGAACTGGAATGAAATATTGAGGTATTTGCTTGACTTAATTAAGCTAGTAGGTGAGTCACCTACTTGAGTTATATGAGCCAAGTTAATGGACCAAGTCCATGAATCAGATTTGGGCCTTTTATTAGTATACTTATTTGGGCCCAAATTAAGCAAAAGGAGAAGAAAAATGAAGAAAGGGTCCAATGCTCAAATCTGCCAAGGCCCAAATATAATTGAGCCCAACTAAGAAATTAAACAAGTAGGTGCATCACCTACTTTGACATTTTGAGCTGTTTGAACTCCTTAAGTAGGTGCATCACCTACTTGGACCAATTTGATTAAATTTGTGGTCCAAAATCAGCTAAGTGGATGACCAAAATTAGGGACTTTATAAGGCCACATTGCTGGTCATTTTCCCTCATTCGTAAGTCACAAAAAAAGGGTTACTTCACAAATTCTCTCTACTTTCTTTCAAACATCAAGGAGCAGCTCTATTTTCCTTTCTAAAGTTCTTGAAGAAACCCCAACCTTTACACGCTAAGGTAAGTGAAAACACTTATGGTTTATCTTAACTATCTCAAGGAAGATTATGGAAGAATATGGAACAAGCTACTTATTCACTTTTTCTTTGTTATTATGAGATTTCTTTTCTTTTTTGGTTTAAAGTGTGAAGGAAAGTGAAAGTTGAAGTTCTTGAGGAGTTCAAATTAAAAGAATGAGTTGCAGAATTAAGGTAAGGTGACTGCCTATTTTGTTCTCCTTATGTATGACTTTAAGAAAGAATTATGGATGTGTTGTTATTGAGAACTCAAGGGATGATGAGTTCAATAATTGATTGGTACAATAAAAGGGATTTGGGACTGTTTGGTGGATTGTATTGTATGTATATGTTATGGGCTGCCAGGTTGATGTTGGAGAAAGGTGTGACTAGTTTGAATTGAAATATAAAAGAAAGGTGTGGCGGTACACCACCGAATTAATTATTTCATGTGTTTACTGCCCAATTTGTTTTGCGTATTGCTTGGTGGGTGTAATGAAGCTGAAGCGGTTTCAGTGAATCTTATAAGAACATGTATGGTATGTGGGTGTAATTGGAGGAGAAAAGGGTTAAAATAACACCCTTGACTGATAATAAAGTGCTTACTATTTTGGTGAAGTTAAGTAGCCCAAATGTTCTGATTGGTTGCTAATACTAGTTTACCATATATTCTATTGTAGATAAGTAATCTAAAAGGTGGGAAATCAAGTTGGGTTAGTTTCGGAGTTATATAACCAGGTATGTAAGGCATACTCTATTTTCACTCTTTGGCATGAAATCGGATATTTGTTCCATCAAGTAAGCTTTTAAGTTATCCTATAACAAGTGACACATAATAGCAGTACATTACATTGCATGTAGCCAATGACCTTGTTCCCACTCTCTAATGTGTTAAAACACCTCAATACATGCTTATTATTTAATTTGCACATCTATTTTCATTAGAAAATTTCAGAAGTTGTCCGTTTACTCAAATAAGACCCATGTGTATTTTCAGCTCCTAAATATTTCATTTGTGTGCCAATAACTCCCTACCTTATTGTTGTTGCATTAAGTGCCCATTTACATTTCTCTTTTGGTTGATTATTGTTTCAAGGTACCATAATTTTATGACCACCAAAGTAAAAATCTCAAAGGCTAAATAAACTAAGTAACATAAATCTGTAAAACGAATGGCAGCTCAGGGGCATAAGCCTAGCATGGGCCGATCTCAATACCTTTATATGTGGGTGGCAGGTCAGGGGCATAAGCCTAGCATGGGCCATAAGCCTAGCATGGGCCGATCCCAATGTTCTTATGTGGTTGGCAGCTCAGGGGCATAAGCCTAGCATGGATCGATCCCGATTTATCTATTTACCACTGATCAACTGGTCATTTGCATTAAATGACTTACAAAGATTATGAAGTAAGGAAGGTAAAAAAATGAAGAAAAAAATGTAATGTACGTCGTCCCACAAGTATATATAAAGGTGGTCGGTCTACTAGTACTACTTATACACTTGTATTTGATTTCCATTGAGCTCTTGTATCATGTGTTGTTACCTTCAGCCTTACTTATTCAGTACATATCTTTGTACTGACTTCCCTCACGGGGGACCTGTATTTCATGCTGCAGGCACAGGTGCTTCAGCTAATACACCTCGCTAGCACAAGCACAGGTTATTCAGTGACTATCGATGAGCTCCAGGTTGATTCGGGGCTTTCCGAGTCTACTCCATATATTTTGGTATTGTGCAATAGTCAAGAGTAGGGCGGGAGTTTGTCCCGACCCTAACTGAGTCTATGTATATTTTAGAGGCTTTGTAGACTAACATAAAGTTAAACATGGTAGTGTCTTGTCTTTTAGATGTGGTGACCCCAACAGCCAAGTGTTGTATATATAATTTTGTGCTTGCCTACGTAGTTATTCTCATCAATCCATAATATCATGTTTGTCAGAACCCTTGGTTGTCATAGTTACATGCATGAGAAGTACAAGGTTATGGATTGGCTCTCTCGGACCTTTACGGCTACGGGTGCCTGTCCGTCCCAATAGGATTTGAGGCATGACAATTAAATTATTACTTTAATATTTAGTATTTTTAAGTTAATTAGAGTTCTTTTTTTACTAAAGTAAGAAATCACATTATTTAACACTTTTAAATTAGTTAAAATTTACCTTACATAATAATAAAGAATTCTTATAATTCTATTAAAATAATATTTATAGAACAATAAAAAAGAAACTAAAAATGTCAAAATTTGAGGAATCCGTAGGGGGAGGGGGGGGGGGGATGTACCTAAAAGAATTAAATGTGCTAAATTTTTGGTGGGAAACAAAAGCCCTAACAGCTTTTTATGTAAAAAGCTATGCGAAAGAAATAAATTTAATAACCAAAATAAGAAAAAAGTTATAAATGGAAAGAAAAAATAAATAAGAAGCAAATATGAGAAAGTATAATAATTATCCTAATATTTAGGACTTTCAAATTAATTAAAACAAGATAGGTAAGAAATTATAAAATTTAACATTTTTAAATTAGTTAGAATTTCACTTTATAAAAAAAAAATGTCTATAAATTGTTGTGCTTCTACGTTTTCTTTTTATTTTGATATTTCTATAAATTATTGTGCTTCTACGTATTCTTCTTATTTTAATTTGATATGTCTATAAATTGTTGTGCTTCTACGTTTTCTTCTTATTTTGATAGTTTGATTGATGATTGATTAAAGTTTTCTTCTTGCATCCCTTATTATCATCCTTTTTTTGTTCTTCATTCCTTTTAGTTAATGAAATTTAAATATTATATATGTGTTATACATAATTGACAAGGGATTTTTTCTTTTAATAATTTCTCATGTTTCACTTTCAATTGAAAAATTATATGAAACAAGCATGTTGCCGCCGAATGAAGTAGCTGAAAAAATTGAAGGTTTATCTTTTTCCCTTTTCAACTACTTTTTATGGGAGTTGTATTTCTCCTTCAACTATTGCAAGTTTTACTCCTTTCACATGTATTCGATAGTTTATAAGTATATTTGCTATATATTCTGATAATGTGTAGTGCTAATTTTTTTAAAGCAACATCATATAGCATTATTATTATAATGATTTCAATTGATTTTGTTATTATTTTTCTCCTTTTCGACATGTTTTTTATGCACTGTTTGTTTGTTGTATCATATAATTCATGTTGAAATATTTTGTTGATTGAGTTTAGTGTTTCTTTGTTAAATTCTTTCCTTAGTATATTACTTTTTCTTATAATAGTAAAAATATTAATTTGTTGCCCTCTAACACTTCTAACGACATCCGAATTGCTCCATATGTCATATCGAGAAAATTTTTAAGCATTTTTTGGCATTTCCTTGTAGTTTTTCTTAATTTAGTTTAAAATGTTTTTAAATGCTTTTATATGATTTTGTATGAATATATTAATTTTTTATTTAAGTATTTTTCGTATTTAATAAAATCATCAATTTATTTTCTTTAATAATATTATATAATTGAACTCATTAAAGCGAGGCACACACACAAAGTGTGTACTCTAAACTAGTATATATATATATATATATATATATATATATATATATATTTAGTGTAATTGAAAATCACAAAACCTAAAAGGAAATAAAAGTAATTGAAGATTGACCTATATTGTTAGTGTAAAAATAGAAGATTAAAATATTAAAAAAAGCATACTTGCGTAAAATTTGATACATAACATTACTTGGATGGATCTGTGAATTTCTTTTTATTTAAGGTAAATTTCTTTATGCCATAAAGCTAACCTTATAAATTTCAATAAATTTCCATAAATTATTTTGGCTGATATGTGCACATGTACGCATGGAGAATGGCATATTTAGACCAACCAACCTTTTAGTTTTTTGGTACAATTCTAATGGAATTCAAATTGGTACAATTCTAATTAATTTTAAAGTGCTCTCAATATAACATTGTCTTTTAATTAAATGATAATTATTAGAAAATAATGAAAAGACAATTTTATCTACTGCGAAGTATTTTAATAAAGGGTAAAACGTTCAAACAATATTTATAACTTCTTTCACGCTTTTAATATACTAGTTAAGTGTACGTGCTTTGCACATGTGTATGACGATAATAATAAGTGTATAAAAAATAAGTTACTATCATTTATATCAAACAATATACTTGACCCGCCTTAAAAAATTTCATAGTTATGAATCAGATTCATTTAAAGTCACTTAAGGCTAGTTTCTTGATAGAGAAAAGCTTACCTTTTGAAAGATATCTCATTTCTTTCTTTTCATACCACCCACATCAAGGCAAGTAAAATCACATTTCATGTCATTTGTTTTCTCATCCAAGACTAATAATCATAAATTATGAAACAAATATATAAATAAAAAATTAGAAAAAAAAATACGTTGAAATATCAATTATTTAATATTATATTTTGAAAGAAAAAATATATTTTAGAGTCTTAAGTACGACAAAAAAATATAAACCGAGCGATGCAAATTATCCCTAGCGTCCATCTCTAAGAACCTGCTGAAAGAATGAAATAGGTTATAAATTTGGTTTGCTAACTCATGAAATCTCTAATCCCCATTTTATTTTATCTTGTAGCCAACTAATGAATTTATTTGATACTTGTTTGACACTATGATTTGTTTGTTATCATGAGAAATCACAATTTTTACTTTATTTTTCTCTCAATAGTTTTTATTTTATTTTTATATATGTATGATTCTATCAAAAGAGTATTAACTTGAATTACGCATTAATAAGAAATATAACTAACATGAATAAAAAATAAAATTTAGAACAGGAAAATCATACCTTAAATTCACTCGTAATCGGCATGAAGTCTCGTTCACACGTTTTACACAAATCTTTCTTCATCTGCACAAACATATTAAAGAATCAATCAATAATGATTTATTTATGAAAGAAATAATTTAAGATTATGAAAAAAAACCATCGTAAAAGTTAAAGAATATTCAATTTTAGTAAGCCTAATTTAAATCAACAACGAAAGAATATAAACTTATTTTGAAGATAAATTTAAATAACAACAACAAAAAAAGCTATCAAACATAAGCTTAAAACCCCCATAGAAAAAAGCTCATATTTGCAAAAGAAAAAAAAAAAGGAAAAAAAACGTGAGAAGGTAAAAAAGAATTTGGATCCAGGGGTTGAAATGTATATGTCAAGCCTATATATTTAATTAAAATAAAATATAATTCCTTACATATATTTTAGGACTATTAATTTCTTTCCATATATTTTAGGATCCATATATATATTTTAGAATTTATATATTTTAAGTAGTTTAAAATTCTTAATTTCTTTCCATATATTTATTTTATCAGGGCCCTTTCCATATATTTTAGGAGTCTTAATTCAATAATATAATAATTGAAGAAAAAAGGTGAAGAGACGATTTTGTCTATTGCAGAGCGTTTTAATGAAGGGTAAAAAGTTCGAATCACTTTTCTAAGTGTCTTCACACTTTTAATATATTATATATAGATATAAATTATAAGTTATAGATAGATTAGAGATTAGATTAAAGATAAAGATTAAAAATTAGAGATTAGAGATTAGAGATAGAGATTTTATATATACACACCACCACCACTAACAACAACCTGAATGCAAAGTTATGAATAATATATATGCGCACAACAACAACAACCCGAATGCAAAGTTATAAAAAATCCACTTGTGAGTGACGTCTTTTAATAATTTTTTCTAATTAATAATATATCTCTATCACTCAATTTTTCTTGAGACATTATTAACTTTAAATAAAATTTGCTAATTGGCAAAATCAGATTAAATAAATGAATTTGTATTTTCTAGATGACATATTAAATTTAAATAAACAATATTGCATGCTACTTAAATAAACATATCGAAAGATATTAAACGTTAGATGAAAAAAATAATAAAAAGCAATAAAAGGAAAAGGATAGGTGTTGTAAAAATCAAGAAAAGAAGTGTAATTTTAGGCCTACTTCAAATCAAAGTTTAAGTTGTTTATCCTTTTTAATAAAATAATGTAGTTCCTCGATTTCATATTACTTGGCCCTTGTTTACTTGTTACATACCTTAAGAAAGTTTTAATTTAAAGTATATTTTATGTAACAAACTAAAAATTCAATGAAATATGTGGAATTTGTGATTTTGCGTGATTTGACTATTTTCCCTCTCCGTAGTTGCATTATTGTGTTTCTGGGGCGTGGGGGTGATTGGCATGGCTTCGGATGCATTTTGGTACCATTTATACGATATTATGGTTTCTAATGACTTTGAGAGCCTTATTTTAGACTTATGTGGATATATTTTGATCCGTGTGATGGATGACTAAACGGACTGCCCCAGCAGCTCCGGAATGTTGATTTTAGGCTAGGTAGACCTTTGGTTCAGGTCCCGGTGCACCCGAACTTATTTCGACCTATTGATCGAAAAGTTAAAAAAATTAGAAAAATAGGTGTGGGATCCACATTTGATCGAAATGACCTTGGATGAAAAGACTTTGCCAACAGATCCGAAATGTCGATGTTAGGGTAGTAACATATTTGATGTGATTTTATGGCTTTTAAGTCTCATTTCGATCCTCGATTTGGAAAATAGCGATTTTGAATTTCGGGGTCAACTTTATAAAAACAACATTTTTTTCAAAAATCTAATATTTTCATTGAGTCTGGAGCGTCGAATTTAGTATGGTTACATAGTTTGTTTGCGTATATTGAATTCCGAACGAATCCTGGACACCCTCGTCAAAGTCCGTCTGGACTTAAAAATCTGTTGCACCAGGTTCCTGGCGTAGCCAGGAAATTTAAAGGGTAAATTGCATTCCCCAAGTGTGATTTATGCCTTATTTAACCTGGTACCCGGGTACAGTATAAATACCCTTTTTATCTAATTTTTGTTCATTCTTTCACCTTCCCCTTGAAAGTTAAACCCTAAAATTAGTGTGAGGATTTAAAGTGAAGTTTGCGGGTGCTTGAGAAGCTAGATTAACATTCATTTCTTGATTCTCTTACGAATTTAAGGTAAGAAATCACCCTTTTTTCTTAGTAATTCTTGATTAAATTCTCAAAAATTCAAAAATCTTAGGGCTTGATTTTAAATCCCAATTTCACTCATTTTAACTTAATTAATCTTATAATTACTAGTTTTTCATCAATTTAACCTTCAAAACAACTCAAATTCTTGATTTTAACCCGAATTTCAAAGATTTTACGTGATAAAGCTTAAAAATAATTGTTCTTCAATTTGAACCTCATTTTTTACTCGATTTGACTTGGGTTTTCAGCTCCTAAAAATATGGAGAATATGTGTTTGAAGTAAAGTTATGATTGTTTCCTCTTTTTCAAAAACTCATTTCGGGGTTTCGTTTTGACCACAAACCAAAAGTAGTCAATATGGGTATCGTTGGTTTTGTTTTGACACGTAGATTCTATATTTTATGTTTTTAATAGAGTTTGGGATCGTTTGTGAATGTAAGGTTGTGGGTTCAAAGTGTAGCGGACCGATTTCGGCTTTTGAGGTAGGTTATGGCTTAACTCTTTCAGACTGGGCTGAGTAATAAATGATGATACAAATGCATGTTAAGAGTGAGAAATAATCATGAAAAATGGATATCTATGTGTTTTGCCCGTGTGGGGGCCTATGTGTGATGTAATTGTCAAAATTGAGATATTATATGATGTGTACAACTGTGTGGGGTCCCATGTGATATTGATAGCCCTGAATACATGCGAATAATTTATTGCGTTGAAATTCTTAATGTGGTACCATTAGTGTATTGTGATATATTCATATTTGTTGGTATATGAGACATGTGAAAATTCATGGATGAAATAGAAATAATGAGTGGATATTGGTTCACATGATTGTGGAAATGTATCATTGTGGTTGGTTGTGGAAATATTTATTGTGATTGGTTGTGAATATTGCGTCCTCATATCATACTCATTCATGAAACATTGGTACCACCTGAAAATACCTGAGTAACACTGACAACACCCTTTTAAACCTTTTTCCCCCGAAGTATGTGCCAGGAAGGAGATATTGAAAACCTTCTAAAACTCTTTCCAAGGGATGTGCTAAAGAGTATATATGAGATATATGAATTGTATACGGGTTGAAGAACCCCCTTGGATCCTACATTGGTAAGCTTTAGCTTCGTAGGTGTATACGAGGATTGTGCGACGATGCCGGAGATTATTGTGCGACGATCCCGGAGATTATACGACGACCCCGTGCATCATTATCATAATCATCATATACATTGCACTTATTGACTTGCTATTTATGTAATTTTCTTATCTTCTTTTACTTATATTTGATAATCTTGTATATGGATGTTCCCCTTTGTTCTACTTATATGTAATATAAGACATACTCGTGTTCTATCTTGGTGTGATATTGTAATATATGTGATATATTATAATTGTTAGAACAAGCGGTGTGGGATACTATTGTGAGACATTTTCTGATTGCAGGTGACGTGCCCTTAGTGTATTTTATATGCTTTATTTTCTACTTTGCTCGGTCGGCCTATGATACCTACTGAGTAAGTGGATCGTACTCACTCCTACTTCACCCTTTTGGTGAAGCTTCAGGTTCAAGTGCGCCTTAGACTGTTTGATTTCGGGCGGATTGATATTTCTTAAGGTAGCGATTGGACATTCACACGCCCGGAGTTCAACTCTATCTTCTTGTATTAGTTATGTCTTTATTAGTGTTCGGATACAAATATTTTCCTTTGTGGTTATTTTTATGATGTATTTGAATCTGGAATTGTATTAGTAGTTCTTATATTGTTGACACCAAGTTTTGGGAGTTATGGCTGCATGTGCTAATTTTATTCTTTCTACTTTTATTATATCTATATGGTTTGCTTTCGTCCTAGAAGCCTTACCTTGGGGGACTTTCTATCTTTTCCCCGTGTGTATCAGTTTGTATGAAAGACTTACTTGTCAAGGTTCGTCGCGATAAGTGCCATCATGACATATCAATTTTTGGGTCATGACAAATTGGTATCAGAGCATCTAATTTTCATTGGTCTCAACGGTGTAAGAACGGGATGTCTAATAAAGTCTCGCAAATCAGTACATAGACGTCCATTTCTATCTTTGAGAGGTACATAGATATCCATTTCTATAAGATATCTTTAGGAAACTTTCCTTATTTTATTCCTTACCACGAATTTCTTTCATATCTTGGGTTCTAAGTTAGGTTTCACTCTTTCTATGCATATGGTGTTGACTAGGTCTCGCGATAGTAGTGATGTAAAGTCTTCACTAAGAGGGCGAGCCTCGAGTTGTGGACGAACTCGAGGGAGGGGAAAGCCCCGTGGTGCAACCCCATCTAGGAGAAGATCTAATGGACTCTTCCCTGAGCCTCATGTTGAGAAGGTTGGAGGTGTGGGCCTACTCCAGTTCTTCAGAGTTAGTTTACCCCAGTTTTGGAGGGATTGTTGGTTTATTTTAACCCATTTAAAGGGTTCTTCTTTAGTTATGCCGGGTGTTCCTCCAGTTCAGAGTGTGGATCCTCTTGTTGCACCTACTTCTAGTTTGGGTACTCATAAATCCTCGAGTCTTATTCCACCTTCAATGTCGACATCTGACTATGGGTTTTGAGATCAGGAATCCAACCGTCATTTAGTTACCTTCTTAGATGGGACTATAGCCTGCCAGATTTACTATGCCTCCTCTCATTACTAGTGTAATAATGTCTTATAAGGATCAGAAGAGATTTGAGAGGTTTACCCGATTGGGTACTCCCAGATTTGGTGGTGCAGTGGGCGTGGATGCCTATGAGTTTCTAATTGATTGCCGAGAGAAGTTGCACAATTGGGTTTGTTCGAGTTTCATGGAGTTGCCTATATATTTTATCAGTTGAGAGATACAGTGAGAGATCGGTGGAGTTCACTTGTCATTTACAGACCCTGTGATTCTCCCGAGATGACTTGGGATTTGTTCTTTAAGGCTTTCCTAGAGAGATTTGTGCCTTTAAATTTAAGAGATAGTATACGGGACGAGTTTTATCATTTGGAGCATGGATCCATGAAATTTGTTGAGTATGGGGCACACTTCCATGCCTTGTCTAGATATTTTTTATAAAAGCATTTCTATCGAGTTTGAGAAGATTCAAAAGTTTGTGAAGGTTTTGGATGTCTTTTTTCTGTTGGCTATGTCTCAGATGGTTTTGTTTGGGGTTTGTTTTCAGAGTATTATGGATCATGCTATGATGACAGAGGGTATTCTTAGTGTATCTCAGGGAGGCACCAAGAAGGAGCGAAGTTTTGGTGAGTTCATGAGTTATACCTCTCGAGGTAGAGATTTTAGAGGTTATCGTGGATACTATGGTAGTCAAGTGTAGATAGCTTTACAGAGTTTAGGTTATGTATTTTCTAGTTTAGCAGTTCAGGGTGACCGTTCGAGCATAGTTGTACCTTCTCATGTTGAGACTGGACTGAGAGGTTACTATGTGTGTGATAAGATTGGCCATGTGGCCAGGATCTATCCCTACCGGGTGATTCAGGTCACTCCTATTTTATCTGTGAGGGGTAGGGGTGCTACCAGAGGTGCAAGGGATAGAGGTACTAGAGTTCGTGGGGGTGGCTATGGGGCCACTCAGGCAGTTGGTGGTGTGGGGCTACCTAGGTAGCTGGTGGTCATGGTCAGTGTTATGCTATACCAGCTAGACCTGAGGTTGAGGCTTCTGATGTTGTGATTACTGGTATCATCCCCGTTTGTTTCAGACCTGCATCGGCAATATTTGATCCCCGATTGACTTTCTCCTTTGTGTTTGTGTATTTTGCTTTGGGTTTTGATTCTATTAGTGAGCCTCTTGCCATGCCTATTCATATATCTATGCCGGTAGGTGATTTCTTAGTGGTGTATCGAGTGCACCAATCTTGTGTTGTGACTTTTGTCGGGCATGAGACTTTGGTAAACTTGCTTGTGTTAGACATGGTTGATTTGGATGTTATTTTGGGTATGGATTAGTTGTCTACTTATCATTTTATCTTAGATTATTTTGCTAAGACTGTCACTTTAGCTTCACGGGTGTGCCAATGATAGCCTGGAAGGGTGCACTTCATTCGGGTCCTAAGAAGATTATATCTTATGTCCAGGCTCGTAAATTAATTAAGAGGGGATATTTATCTTACTTGGCTCATAGTTGCGACCATTGTTGTTTTGCCTACTTTCTTGGATTTATTTGTGTTGTCCGTGAGTTTATGGATGTGTTCCCTATGGACTTGCTTGGTATGCCTCCAGATCGAGATATTGATTTTGCTATTGATGTTCAGCTGGACACCAAGCCATTTCTATTACTCCTTATAGGATGGCCCCAACAGAATTGAAGGAACTGAAGGATCAGTTGCAGGAGTTGTTGGATAAGGGATTTATCCGACCTAGTGTTTCACCTTGGGGTGCGTCGTCTTGTTTGTAAAGAAAAAAGATGGATCTATATGGATGCGTATTGATTATTGATAGTTGAATAAGATGACGATTAAGAATAAGTATCCACTTTACCGCATCGATGATTTATTTGATCAACTCCAGGGTGTTACAGTATTTTCAAAGATTAATCTGAGGTTTGGTTATCACCAGTTGAGGATTAGAGCTTCAGATATTCCCAAGCCAACTTTTTGGACTCGATATGGTCATTACGAGTTCTTGGTTATGTCTTTTGGGTTGACCGATTCCCCTACAATGTTCACGGAGTTGATAAACTGGGTATTTTGACTGTATCTCGACTCATTTGTTATTGTATTTATTGATGATATCTTGGTGTATTCCAAGAGTGAGGCTGAGCATAAAGAGCATTTGCGGATTGTGCTTCAGTGGTTGAGAGATGAGAAGTTGTATGCGAAGTTCTCTAAGTGCAAGTTTTGGTTGGAGTCTTTTCCTTTCTTGGATCATGTGGTAACTAAGGAAGGTATTATGGTTGATCCAACTAAGATTTCCATGGTTTGTGATTGGGCTAGACCAACTTTGCCCATCGATATTTGGAGTTTTATTGGCTTAGCAGGCTATTATCAGTGTTTTGTTGAGGATTTTTCATCCGTTGCAGCTCCATTGACCAAGTTGACCCAGAAGAAGATTTCTTTTCAATGGTTTGATGCTTGCGAGGTGAGCTTTCAAAAGCTTAAGGATTTGTTGACTTCAGTTCCTATCTTGACATTGCACAAAGAAGGCGTGGATTTTACCATTTTTTATGATGCTTTAGCTGTTGGGTTAGGTGTTGTGTTGATGCAGGAGGGCAAAGTGATTGCTTATATGTCTCATTAGTTAAAGCCTCATGAGAGGATTATCTTACCTATGATTTGGAGTTGTGCATAGTTGTGTTTGCCTTGAAGTTGTAGAGGCACTACTTATATGGAGTCCGTTGTGAGATCTTCTCAGATTATCATAGCCTTCAGTACTTCTTCACTCAGCGAGATCTAAATATAAGGAAGCATCGTTGGCTTGAGTTTCTTAAGGATTACGACTTGACTATCACTGTCATCCGGGCAACGCTAATGTGATTATGGATGCCTTGACCCAGAAGTCGACTAGCATGGGTAGCTTGGCACATCTTTTACCTAGGAGAGGCCTTTGGCCTTAAAGATTCAGTCTTTAGCTAACTAGTTGGTTAGGTTTGAGATTTCGACACCTGGGCGTGTTTTGGCATTTGTGGAGGTCAGATCTTCTTTGATGGAGTAGATTCGAGCTCATCAATTTGATGATGTTGGATTGAGGTTTATTCGAGATAAGGTGTTGAGCAGGGAGGCTAAAGAAACTTCACTTGATTCAGATTAAGTTTTAAGAATTGTGTGCCGAGTTTGTGTGTTAAGAGTGGGTGATTGGATTAGGTTGATATCGGAAGAGGCCAATTATTCTAGATATTCCATACATCCAAGTATTAATAAGATGTATTGTGATTTGAGACAACACTGCTGGTGGGGTGGTATGAGGCGAGATATAGTGAAGTTTATGGCTCGTTGTCTATATTGTCAACAGGTGACGGCCGAGCATATGATACCTGGTGGATTGCTTCAAAGGTTTCCCATTCCCGAGTGGAAGTGGGAACGGGTCACCATGGACATTGTCATTGATTTACCTTGTACATCTTATGGTTCTGACAGTGTTTGGGTCATCGTAGATCAATTGACCAAGTTAGCTCATTTTATTCTAGTTCAAGTCTCATTCAATGTTGTGAGGTTGGCCCTTTCTACATTCGTGAGATTGTGCGTCTGCCTGGTGTGCTGGTGTCCATTATTTCAGATTAAGGTTCTGTGTTCATATCTCATTTTTGGAAGACTTTTCAGGATGAGTTGGATACTCGGGTTGATCTTCGCACAACGTTTTACCCCCAGACTGATGTCCAATCAAAGCGGACTATCCAGGTTTTGGAGGATATGCTTCACACATATATGATAGACTTTGGGGGCCCATGGGAGCAACATTTGGCTTTAGACATAGCTCCTTTTGAGGCGTTGTATGGTAGGCGTTGTTGTTCCATAGTGGGATGGTTTGATGCTTCAGAGGTGAGACCTCGAGGTACGGACTTGCTTCGAGAGTCTTTGGATAGATTCCAGGTCATTTAGGATAGACTTATAGCGGCTCAGAGTAGGGAGAAGTGCTATACTGATCGTAGACTTCATGCCTTGAGATTTCGTATTGATGATTGTGTTTTCCTTTGAGTTTCACCCATGAAGGATATAATAAGGTTTAGGAAGAGAGGCAAGTTTCACCCCAGGTATATTGGTACATTTGAGATTCTTCAGACTGTTGGTGATATGGTTTATGAGTTGGCGTTGCCCCCTAATCTATCAGTTATTCATCTAGTTTTTCATGTTTCTATGCTTTGTCACTATATTCCTGATGAGTCTCATGTCATTTGTTGGGAGTCGGATCAGTTAGATGAGCGGTTGCCCTTAGTTGAAGAACCGATCTCTATTTTGGCTAGGGATGTTAGACGGTTAAGCTCTAGAGTTATCAGTATGGTTAAGGTTCAGTGGTGACATCGACCAGTAGATGAGGCTACTTGGGAGGTTGAGTTTGATATGCGTCATTCCTATTCCCAGCTCTTCATTGATTCATATATTTCTTTGTCGTAGTTCGAGGACGAACTAGATTTTTAGTGGTGGATAATGTAACGACCTTAAAATTTCACGAAACATGTAAAGTTTGTGATTTTCTGTAATATGACTGTTTTATCCCTCCTCGTAGTTACATTATTGTATTTCTGGGGTGTGGGGGTGATTGACACAGTTTTTGATGCATTTGGTACCATTTATGCGATATTATGGTTTTTTATGGGTTTAAGAACCTTATTTTGGACGTATATGGATATCTTTTGATCCATGTAACGGATAGCTAAACGGACTGCACCAGCAACTCCGAAATATCATTTTAGTCTTGGTAGACCTTTGGTTCGAATACCGGCACACCCGAGATCATTTCGACCTATTAGCCAGAAAGTTGAAAAAATTAAAAATATGAATGTGGGACCACATTTGGTTGAAATGACCTCGAATGGAAAATCCAACTTCGCCATTAGATCTGAAATGTCGATTTTAGGGTAGTAACATGTTTGGTGTGAATTTATGACTTTAAAATCTCATTTTGACCTTCGATTCAAAAAATTACAATTTCAAATTTCGGGGGTCAACTTTATAAAAACAATATGTTTTTTAAAATCTGATATCTCCATTGAGTCAGGAGCAACGAATTTAATGTGATTATATAGTACATTTGCGTATATCGAATTCTGAACAAATTACGGACACCTGTCGAAGTCTGTTTTGACTTAAAAATCTGGTGCACCAGGTTGCTGGTGCAACCAGGAAATTTAAAGGGTAAATCGTATTCCCTAGGTGCGATGTATGCCTTATTTTACCTGGTACCCAAGTACAGTATAAATAACCCTTTTTATCTAGTTTTTGCTCATTCTTTCAACTTCGCCTTGAGAGTTAAACCCTAAAATTAGTGTAGGGGCTTAAAGTGAAGCTTACGGGGTGCTTGGGAAGCTAGATTAACATTCATTTCTTGATTCTCTTACAGATTTAAGGTAAGAAATCATCCATTTTCTAAGTAATTCTTGATTAGGTTCTCAAAAACACTAAAATCTTAGGGCTCGATTTTAAATCCCAATTTCACTTCTTTTCACTTGAATAATATTTTAATCTTATAATTACTAGTTTTTCATCAATTTAACCTTCAAAACAACTTCAATTCTTGATTTTAACCTGGATTTCAAAGATTTTACCTGGTAAAGCTTAAAAATAATTTTTCTTCGATTTGAACATCTTTTTTGATTCAATTTGACTTGGGTTTTCAGCTGTAGCTAAAAATATGGGACCACATTTTTGAAGTAAAGTTATTATTTTGCCCCTCTTTTTTGAAAACTCGTTTCCCAGGTACGTTTTGATCCTGAACCAAAATTAGTCAATATAAGTGTCGTTAGTTTCATTTTGATGCGTAAATTATATATTTGATATTTTTAGTAGGGTTCGGGATCATTCGTAAAAATTAAGGTCATGGGTTTAAAGTGTAGCAAACTGATTTCGACTTTTGAGGTAGGCTATGACTTAGCTTTTTCTAAGTGATGGTACAAAATGCGTGTAAAGGGTGAAACTAATTGTCATACCTAATTTTTACCTAGGGTTAAAACAAGTAAGACATTATGAACTCAAAAGAATTAATTTTTGTACGGAGTCGCCACCTAATTTTTAAGAAAAAATAGGAAACCTATTTATTTATTTAACAAGTATGAATTTATTGTAATCTACGAAACTCATTTTGATTCCAGGTAAGGGTTCAAATTATTTCTAAGGAAAGGGGTTAGGCATCCTTCAAAATCCACAAATGTGGTTCCCGGCCAGACTTAGATTTATTAAAAGAAAAAAAATCAATAATTGTAAATACAGATATAAAGTATGTACTGATATAATATAATGTGTATGCTATCGTTAAATATATAAACAAAAGTATATAAATACATGTAAAGCAAGATTGATTAGAGAAAAATTATTCTAAAGGCAAAGATTACGTCATATTTTTTAATGTAAAAAATGTGAATTATTTGATTAAATACCTAGATCAATTTTAATATAAATATTAATGGCTTAAATTTGCCTAAACGCGTGGTGAGAATTGCGTGAATAAAGAATATCCCGCCTAACACCCCAAAAATAAAGATTTCACTACAATTAATATTTGTACAAGTGTAAAAATATAAAAATACAAACATAAAAACTAAATCCTTCTTTGAATGCTAGTTCGATGAGTATTTTCAATAACCAGTATAAACACTTGTAAATAAAATGTTAGAAATAAATAAATAATTATCAAAATAAATTAAAAAAATATGTATACGTATATATATAAAAATATAATTTTTCATTAAAAGAGTGGGCTCGGATCAGATTTTAGATACGCCATTGCTACGAAGTGGTTACTCAATTTATTAGCCGTCCTAAATCATCTTGCCAAGATACGAATCATAAACTTTTGCATTGTTATAAAAATTTCGTCATCGCTCAATTTTATTTATTTTATTACGTATTTATACACATAATATCCGTCTTTTTATTTATGGAGACCTCAAAAATCGATGAAAGATTTCTTCATCGGCCAAGTGTTAGCCTTTAATATAAAATAATAACTTTATTAAATAAATTCCGTCTTTTATGATGGGGTGACCTCAAATAACCGACGGAGAGATAATTTCATTGGCCATATAAATAAAATTATTACAAATAACAATAACAACAACAAACCCAGTGTAATCCCATAAAATGGGGTCTGGGGAGGGTAAGATGTACGCAGTCCATACCGTTACCTCCGAAGAAGTAGAGAGGCTGTTTCCGATAGACCCCCGGCTCAATATGAAGAACAGTAAACAAAGGGATGGATGGGATAATAGAGAAATTAGGAATAAAAAATAATAAAATAGACATCAGAGAAGTACGAACTACGAAACATACGGATGACACGAAATAAGAAAAGTACTAAGACATAAGACAAAGGACACCTACCTAGTAGTAAGCTACACTAACATAACACATCACCTATGAACACAGACCTAGGTTTACTAACCCGACTACAAGGAACTCACCTACTTACATGTTGTACCCCACACATACACCTTAGCCATCTACCCTTATCCGCGACTTCCACATTTTCCTATCTAGGGTCATGTCCTCAGTCAGCTGGAGCTACTCCATGTCATGTATAATCACCTCCCTCTAGTATTTCTTCGGCCTACCTCTACTCTTTTTGAAGCCATCCAAAGCTAGCCTCTCACACCTCCGAACTGGGGCATCTGTGTCCCTCTTCATCACATGCCCAAACCATCTCAGCCTTTCTTCCTGCATCTTGTCCTCCACTGAAGCCACTCTCACCTTTTCTCGGATAATCTCATTCGTAACCCTGTATCCTCTAGTAAGCCCACACATCTAATGCAACATTCTCATTTCCGCCACTTTTAATTTTTTGGATGTGAGGGTGTTTGACTGGTCAACACTCTGCTCCATACAACATGGTCGGACGTACTGCTACTCTGTAGAATTTTCCTTTAAGCTTAAGGGGCACGTTCTTATCGCACAATACTCCTGAGGTGAGCCTCCACTTCATCCAACCTGCTCCAATACGTTTAGAGACATCCTCATCAACTTCACCATTTCCCTGAATCGTAGACCCAAAATACTTAAAACTGTCCATCTTACAGACCTCCTGGGAGTCCAACCTCACCACCCCTTCTTCCCCCTATCTCAATTCACTAAACTTGTATTCCAAATACTCAGTTTTGGACCTACTCAACCTAAACCCCTTAGACTCAAGGGTTTGCCTCCAAATCTCCAGTTTGTCATTCACACGCCCTCGCGACTCATCAATCAACACTACATCATCCACAAATAACATATACCAAGGCACCTCATCTTGAATGCTCCACGTCAACACGTCCATCACCAAAGTAAATAGGAATAGACTAAGAGTCGATCCATGATGCAGCCCGGTCTCTGTCAGGAATTATTCTGAGTCTCCTCCCACCATCCTCACCCGGGTCTTTTCTCTATCGTACATGTCCTTAATAGCTCTGATGTACACCACCGGGACCCCTCTCACCTCCAAGTATCTCTAAAGAACCACCCTCGGGACTTTTTCATACGCCTTTTTCAGGTCGATGAACACCATGTGTAAATCCCTCTTTCTTTCTCTATACTACTCCACTAATCTCCTCACCAGATAGACTGCCTTTGTTGTCGAGCGATCAGGCATAAATTCAAACTGATTCTTCAAAATGGAAACGACCTCCTCAACCTTCGCTCGACCACTCTCTCTCAAATCTTCATAGTGTGACTCAATAATTTAATACCCCTATAGTTGTTGCAACTCTGAATGTCACCCTTATTTTTATATAACAGAATCATCGTACTCCATCTCCACGCCTCAGGCATTCTCACAGTCTTGAAAATATCGTTAAACGAAATAGTCAGCCACCTCAAGCCGGCCTCTTCAGCAATCTTTCAAAAATCCACCAAAATCTCGTCAGGCCTCGTCGCCCTACCTCTCCACATCCTACGAATGGACTCTTTGACTTTCTCTACCGTAAAATGCATGTAGTAACTAAAATCACGTCTCTCTTCTGAGTGCTCCAACTCTCCTAACTCAATGCCTCTGTCTCTTTCCTCATTCAAAAGTCTATGAAAGTATTCCTGCCATCTCTTCTTAATGTGGACCTCCTCCACCAAAACACTACCATCCCCCCCCCTTAGTGCACTTCACCTGATCAAGGTCACGACCCTTTCTCTCCCTAGACTTAGCAAGCCTAAAAAACCTCTTATCTCCGTCTTTCTCCTTTAGTCCCGCATACAAGCTCTCAAACGCTGATGACTTAGCAGCCTAAATGCTAACTTAGCCTCCTTCCTAGCTACTTTGTAAGCCTCCCTATTCACCCCTTTCTCCTCCTTATTTTTACTCTCGTTCAACTTCACATAAGCCTCCTTCTTAATATCTACTTTCTTCTTCACTTCTTAATTTCACCACCAGTCCCCCTTATGACGACCTGTCCGACCCCTTGAAACACCCAACACTTCTTTAGCACTATCCATTATGCCAGTGGCTGCCCTATCCCACATAGTATCCAGGTCCCCTCTGCTCTCCCACAACCCCATTCCCACCACCTTTTCCCCTATCTCCAGTACACTAACTGGCATCAATCCGCCCCACTTAATTTTAGGTCGACCCTTCTCTTCTTGCACTTCTTGATAGACGAATCCATCACTAGAATCCTGTGCTGGGTTGAAAGATGCTCACTCGGAATGAATTTACAATCCTGACAAAGTCCCCTATCCCCCTTCCTAAGCAGCAGAAAGTCAATCTGGGTCTTGGCGATCGCACTTTGAAAGGTAATCAGGTGATCCTCCTTCTTCGGAAAACTTGAATTCAAACAAAATTATTACAAAGAACATATTAAACCTATAGCAATATCTTACTTCATGCTAATTGACATAAGAAAAGAGATGAACAAATAATAATAACAATAATAAGAAAAGAAAGTAACTTCACATATCTTCATACCATGCAAGAATTAATAACAAAATTACTATTAAAGTAAGAATTAATAACTATAAGAAAATTCAAACACAAATAATCAATATGTGTGTAGAAAAAAGTTAAAACAATACAAAAATAAATGAAAAGGAACTTTGAAAAAGAAGAAAGAAAAAAAATAAAAAATCGAAGGAACAAAGCCAAGACCAAATAACACTATAGTGTGATTTACCGGAGAAGCAAATACTTTATAAACATAAATCAACTATGGATAGGAAAACTAATAAATAGTCCAAATTAACAGTGAAGACAACAATGAACGTGATAATGCTTAAAATTTATTCCAATAAACCCACAAAATTAACGATGAGACAAAAAAGAAGAAAGTTTCACTTGAGATGGAGTATTTTGTTGTTGTGGTTGTTTGTGTATTTGTGTGGGTTTTAGAGAGAGAAAAATAGAAGAAAATATGTGGGAGTAAAAATCTATGTTTTTGTATGTGCATTGTGAATGTGTGTTAGAGTATTTAAAAGGAAAAAAGTAATTCATCAAATCTACATTTTCAAGCATATCCCTTAGATTTAGGAAAGTAGATGTGGAAAAGTGAAAAAAGTGGAGAAAATAGAAAAAAAAAACTAAATTAATATTATTTGTGTTAAAGTGACAAGATACCGAATTATTATTGTACTGTGTATTGAAATAACTGATTCGACTCAGCTTTTGTAGGACATATAAAATAATGAATGCCGATATATAAATACAAAAAAATAAAAAATAAAAATAAAAAATATAATTATTTTTGAAAAAAAATATATTATGCTATAAATAATTAAAATTGTACAGTAAAAAATTACAGTGTTATACTGTGTACGTATATAAATAACTGTGCAAAAATATTAAAATAATAATAAACTGATAAAAATCCTAAAATTTATGAAATTAAGGGTGTGAATGTTTGTGGTGTGTGCTGTGTGTGTTTAGTATGTGTGTGGAGTATTTAAAAAAGAAAAGTAATAATAAAATAAATAGATATTAAATCTATCTTTTCCCAGTATATCCCTTAAATTAGGGATAGTAGATAAAATAAAGTCAAATATCTTTTTAGTGATGAGATGTTGACTTGATAAATTTATTACTCTGTGTATTAAAATAAATAAACCGATTCACCTTTGCTGGTCGTATTAAATAACGTACAAAATAATGAATGCCAAAGTATAATTACAATAAATAATTAAAAAAATAGTTATCTTAAAAAAATATATTATTCTATAAAATAATTAAAATTATACTGTACGATAAAGAATTACAGTGCTATATTGTGAGAGTATGTAGATGACTGTGCAAAAATATTAAAATGATAATAAACTGATAAAAATACTAAAATTTATGAAATTAAAGATAATTATTAATAAATTATGTATAATTAAAATATGACAAAAATTGATGAAAAATTATAAAATAATGTCGATTATCAATAATTTGTTAAAAATTATAAAAAAATGTAGAAAAATTGGCATTTTGTACACTTTAACGATAAGGACACTTAAATGCACTAATTTTAATCATGGAGAGTCAAAATTAGGTGTCAACAGTTTGTCCTTTTTCGTTTGAAGATAATGTAAAAGTCTTCAAACGAAAACGTTGACGTGTAGCCAATTTTACTCGACAAAAAATTATTTTTGATAAAATTCAAGCGAACTCCAATTTGGAGTTGCTATATCAAAATGTCCTATTTTAGGGTGGATGAACCCAATTTATCCACAAATTATATGCTTGCAAATGTATTAAACTAAGAAGTACTGCTCAATAAAACATAAACAAAAAATTAAGCTTAATTTTGATTTTTTTCTCTCTTTATTTCCTTTTTTCTTTTGAGAAATTAAAGATAGCATGCAAAGTTTAAATAAATGAATAAAAAAAATGGTATAGACAAAAATAACATCCAGTGCTTAAATGGTAAAATAAGTGGATTGCGGTATGTGCAGGTAAAGTCAAAGCATACAATGCTTAAATAACAAAGTAAATACATTGCGATGTGCAAGTAAAGACAAAGATGAAATGTGGTTCTTAAATGATAAAACAAATGTATTGCAATATATGCTGGTAAAGATCAAGATGGCATACAGTGCTTATATGATAAAATAAATGCATTACGATATTTGCGAGGTGTGCAGTGCCTAAATGCTAAAATAAACACATCGCGATATGTGCGTGCAGTGCTTAAATAATACTCCCTCTGTTTTAAAAAGAATGATCTACTTTGACTTGACACAAATTATAAGAAAATAAAGAAGACTTTTGAATTTTGTGGCCTTAAATTAAAGTTATGTCAAATGTACCAAAATGCCCTTTAATCTTGTGGTCCTAAACATGTCATGTGGAAAGTTGAAATTAAAGTATTGCCAAAAAATAAAAGAGGTCATTCTTTTTTAAACAGACCAAAAGGAAAAGTAGCTCATTCTTTTTTAAACAGAGGGAATAAATAAATGCATTGTGATATGTGTCAGCAAAGACAAAAATGACATGCAGTGCTTAAATAATGAAATAAATGCATTGCGATACTTGCAAAGCATGCAGTGCTTAAATGATAAAATACATTGCGATGTGTGCGTACCGTGCTTAAATGATAAAATAAATGCAGCAATACTTGCAAGGCAGCAGTGCCTAAATGATAAAATAAATGCATTATGTTATGTGTGTCCAGTGCTTAAATGCGTAGCAATATGCGCCGATAAAGGCAAAAATGACATGCGATGCTGAAATGATAAAATAAATGCATTGCGATAAGTGCGGACAAGAATGACATGCGATGGTTAAATGATAGAATAAATGCATTACAATATTTTTGAGGCATGCGGTGCTTAAATAACAAAATGCATTGCGATATGAGCCAGTAAAGGCAAAGATGACATGCAGTGCTTAAATAATAAAATAAATACATTGCAATATGTGCATGTAGTGCTTAAAACAAAAAAATAAATGCATTGCAATATGCGCCAGCAAAGGCAAAGATGACATGCAGTGCTAAAATAAATGCATTGCAATATGTGCGTGCAGTGCTTAAATATGAAAATAAATGCATTGTGATATGCGCCAACAAAGACAAAGATGATATGTAGTGCTTAAATAATAAAAATAAATGCATTGTGATATGTGCGTGCAATGCTTTAACAAGAAAATAAATGCATTGCGAAATGTGCCAGAAAAGGCAAAGATGACATGTAGTACTTAAACGGTGAAATAAATGCATTGTGATGCGTGCAGATAAAGGAAAAGATAACCTGCGGTGCTTAAATGCATTGCGATGTGTGCTGATAAAAGATAAAGATAAAGATAGCATACGGTGCTTAAATGATATAATAAATAAATGCATTACGGTGCGTGCAAGTAAAGGCAGGAATAAAATGTAGTGCTTAAATGATAAAATAAATGCATTACGATGCGTGCAAGTAAAGGTAAAAATAAAATGAAGTGCTTAAATGATAAAATAAATGCATTGCGATGCATGCAAATAAAGGCAAAGATAAAATACAGTAATGCATTGCGATATGTGCCGGCAAATGCAAAAATGACATGTAGTATTGAATAATAAAATAAATGCATTGTGAGATATGCAAATAAATACATACAATGCTTAAATAACAAATGATAAAATAAATACATTGCGATGCGTGCAAGTAAAGACAAAGATAGCATACAGTACAAAAAGAAATAAATAAAGTGCAATATGTCCAAGTAAAGGCAAGCAAGCATAAATATTTAATTGAAGAAAAACATGTACAACTGTCTTTTAGAGGGCAGACTGACCCAATTATTTTATTTTAAGGTGAAAAAAATTATGCAAAAATAATTATTGAGCAAAGAATTATTTGGAAATGAAAGTGTTCATATATTCTCGATGTTACTTTCAAAATTGCTCCAGTATCAAGCTGTGAGGTGATGGGGATGAAAGATTGTGTACTTGCTGGAGAGAAAGAATGATATGGGGTTGTGACGATCGAACTCTACATAGAGTTTCCTACATATCTCGAGTATTACGAGAATCAGGTCAATGTAGTTCGAAATAAAGAAATAGAGTAAATTTTGAGACGGCTCTCAAAATTTGTCTAGTGTATTATTTATGCTGATATGTCTTGTTCTAAGGAAACTAAAAAAATAATTTTTCTATTGCAAATTGAAAAGATGCATGATGTCTCTGATTGCTACGAAGACTGATGCTTATTGTTGTCCCCAATTGTCTATGAAGACTAAGGCACTCAACTAGTGAAGTGACTGAAATCTAATAGTCTCTCAACTGGTAAGACTATAAAAAATATAAAATACTCAAAAATGAGTGCTTGACTGAAAAATAAAATGCCGATATTTGAAGGTATGTGCTTGAGAGCAAAAATCAAATGCCTGTACTTGAAAATTGAGTGTCTTGAAAAAAGAAAGAAAGAGTTTTGCATTTTCTTGGTAAAAAGTGCTGAAAGATGAATAAGACATGATCGTGTCTTGATTTTAGTTGGTACCAATAATTAGAAGTGTGCATAAGAATTTCCCCATCTTCTCCCCAACTAACCGAAATCGACTTCAGGGTAACTCCTATAGTTTCAAGTGGTACCTCAGACACGCCTAAGTATCGACAAGGTTTATTCATCTTGCTTCAAACAAAGTTTTGACCTATGCTTATTTTCATGTTTCAAGTGTCCTCTCCCGAAAGAAAGTCCCATTTCGCACATGTTTGAGTAAAAGAATATCTTATTTCACACATTTTTGAGTAATTTTCTTTTGAATTTCGAGACGTATTAAGAAATACACTCACACTCAGAAAGAAATTCAATGCATGCAATTGCGATACTATAAGCTTGACCTTCATGTAAGTATCCACTAATATGAGGACACTTGAAATAAGATCTCGTAGGACTTTCTATTGGCTTGTAATGTAGGCTTGGGGATGGGTAGGATAATATTTGGGATGAAAGTGACTAATTCCTCAATGAGCATTACACTGCATTTGTGCATTCGATGTTTATTGCGCTTTGACGCATGATCTTTTTAGTTGTGCTTTGTTGTCCCTTGCTTTGTATTTGCTTCGACTTCTTTTGAACCTTGTGTTGGAGTTTTCCTTTTTTCTCAAAAAAAAATTATATATTTTTTTCTTTTCTTCTTTTTGTGAGAATTTTGCTCCTATTGAATTCGTTTTTTCATTTTTATTCATCTGGGACAATGTATCTTTTGCATTTTATATCTTTAATCTTGAATCGTTGTCCGCAATTTGGACGTAGCTAGGCCAAAAAAGGAATAGTGCATGTAAGCACTAAAATGGTATAGGTTCAGACACGGTTGTCCAAAGAAAAAATTTTAGGCTCAAAAGAGGAAATACTAGGGACTAATGTCTTTTTATAGGCTATGAAAGGCTCAATCGAGTCAATAAAGGCCTACAATCCTTTCCTAAATCAAGTGCAACTCAAAATTTTACCTCAACAAACATTAAGGCCAAGTTCTAGATCAACAATACAATGCCATGAATTAAAATAAAGCTCGCCACATAATGCACATGAAACAATGAGGCGGGCTTCATTTTTGTCTTAAATGTATGCAAGAGAATTTTCAAGAATTATTCAAGTGTGATAAAAGGTACCAAAGGAACTTATAGTTTACCATAAATTCGGTCCTTTTCATCATACCAATTTGTTCTTTCTCATGCACACTTATAACTGTATTGGTATCAATCAAGTCAAAATTATTTTTTATTTAAAAAAATGAGACCGAACCCAAAATAAGGATTGCCTACGTATCTTATGAAAACAAGAATCAGGTCTACGTAGTTCAGACAAATTTACAAATTCGTATGTGCAATGTATGATTGTAAAAAAAAAGATTGATGGTCATTCATAAAAATAATGTGAAAGACGATTAAGAAAGAACTGCTTTTAGCATCAAAATTATTCTAATCAAATGATCGAAAAATTGAATATAAAGCATGGAGAGGGCTTTGACACAACTTCAGTATGCTGACAAGATTAAAAAAAGTCAATCATTGAATGAATTATAACATTATTTTGCCGCAGTTGGCAGGATTATTATAACTAAAAAATATTGAATTCTTGCTTTTGAAAGTGAGGATTGATATGCCACAAATTTAATGATTTGCGAAGTTCAAAAAAAGAAGCTAGCTATTCTTGCACCAATCAGGTGAGCATTTAGAGGTAGGTTGACTAGGCACTAATGTCATTGAGATTTGGATTTGAGGAGCTATTGATTTGTGCTCTTGAAGAATTTTGGAGAGCATTTTTAAACTGTTCCAGAAAATTATCCCAGTTTAATGCCGGAAAAATTATTCTAAAATAGTGAAGAGACCGAACCCTATACAAGGTTGCCTACGTATCTTGTTAGGACAAGAATCAGGTCAAAACGTAGTTCAAACCTATACGTAGCTAATGGCGATGTTGCTAAGGTACATTTCTTAACTGATCTACTAGGCAAAACAAAAATTAGAAACACCTTCTCTACTAAAGTATAACCAATTTAGAGCAAATAAATATGTACAAACATAATAGTCCTTCAAATATGTATAAGGACTATAATAATGTCACTTAGGTTGTAAACCCTTCTGACATAAAGTTGACTAATGATGCATGCACCTAAAAATGTGTTATTTTAGCTATATACTATGTTAACTAAGAGTGGATAGACACGAACTTGGATTTCCTATATGAGAAGACACGTAGTTCCACGGAAGTAAAACTCCCGCTCACTTCACGTATACGCCAACTCTCTAAAATAAGGTAATTTGAAAAAAAAATTGAAAAAGTACAATGTACAATCTGCATGTACAATGTGTGTGAGTGTCAATATTCCTAAATGGAGGAAATATGAACGGAATGACAATTTAATAAAGCAATAAACAAATAAATGATTTATCTAAAATAATAACAAATAAATAATTTATGCCACATAAACAAGATAAATCAAGATAATTAGTATGAAACAAATAACAATGTATAAAAACATAACTATTTACCTAAGTCTATAATGGTTAGAACTCTTTCTCCCCAGCAGAGTCGCCAAACTGTCATACCTAATTTTTACCTAAGGTTAAAACAAGTACGGCATTATGGACTCAAAATAATTAATTTTTGTACGGAGTCGCCACCTAATTTTTAAGAAAAAATAGGAAACCTATTTATTTATTTAACAAGTATGACTTTATTCTAATCTACGAAATCAATTTTGATTTTAGGTAAGGGTTCAAATTAGTCCGAAAGAAAGGGGTTAGGTATCCTTCAGAATCCACAACTGTGGTTCCCGGCCAGACTTAGGTTTATTAAAAGAGAAAAAGGAAAGAAAATCAATAATTGTAAATACAGATATAAAGTATGTACTAATATAATATAATGTGGATGTTGTCATAAAATATATAAACAAAAGTATATAAATGCATGTAAAGCAAGATTGATTAAAGAAAAATTATTCTAAAGGCAAAGATTATGCCATATTTTTTAATGTAAAAAATGTGAATTATTTGATTAAGTACCTAGATCAATTTTAATATAAATATTAACAGCCTAAATTTGCCTAAACGCGTGGTGAGAATTGCGTAAATAAAGAATATCCCGCCTAACACCCCAAAAATAAAGATTTTACTATAATTAATATTTGTACAAGTGTAAAAATATAAAAATAAAAACATAAAAATTAAAGCCTTCTTTGAATGCCATTTCGATGAGTATTCTTAATAACCAGTATGAACACTTGTAAATAAAATGTTAGTAACACACAAATAATTATCAAAATAAATTAAAAAAAATATGTATGTGTATATATATAAAAATATAATTTTTCGTTAAAAGAGTGGGCTCGAATCAAATTTTAGGTACGCCATGGCTACGAAGTGGTTACTCAATTTATTAGCTGTCCTAAATCGTCTTGCCAAGATACGAATCATAAACTTTTGTGTTGTTATAAAAATGTCATCATCGCCCAAATTTATTTATTTTATTACGTATTTATACACGTAATATCCGTCTTTTTATTTGTGGAGGCCTCGAAAATCTACGAATAATTTCTTCATCGGCCAAGTGTTAATCTTTAATATAAAATAATAACTTTATAAAATAAAGTCCGTCTTTTATGACGGGGTGACCTCAAGTATCCGACGGAGAGATAATTTCATTGGCCATATAAACAAAATTATTACAAAGAACATATTAAACCTATAGCAATATCTTACTTCATGTTAATTGACATAAGAAAAGAGATGAACAAATAATAATAACAATAAGAAAAAAATAAAGTAACTTCACATATCTTCATACCATGCAAGAATTAATAACAAAATTTATATTAAAATAAGAATTAATAACTATAACAAAATTCAAACACAAATAATCAATAATAATTAAGATGTGTCTAGGAAAAAGTATTAACAATACAAAAATCAGTGAAAAGGAATTTTGAAAAAGAAGAAAGAAAAAAAATAAAAAATCAAAGGAACAAAGTCAAGATCAAATAACACTATAGTGTGATTTACCGGAGAAGCAAATACTTTACTAAAAAAAATAAACATAA
Source organism: Capsicum annuum (assembly GCF_002878395.1). Taxonomy (NCBI): domain Eukaryota; kingdom Viridiplantae; phylum Streptophyta; class Magnoliopsida; order Solanales; family Solanaceae; genus Capsicum; species Capsicum annuum. Next base: position 48,223,721 of record NC_061118.1, read on the forward strand.
ATCAACTATGGATAGGAAAACTAATAAATAGTTCAAATTAACAGTGAAGACAACAATGAACATGATAATGCTTAAAATTTATTTCAATAAACCCACAAAATTAACGATGAGTCAAAAAGGAAAAAGAGTTTCGCTTGAGATGGAATATTTTGTTGTTGTGGTTGTTTGTGTATTTGTGTGGGTTTTAGAGAGAGAAAAATGAAAGAAAATATGTGGGAGTAAAAATCTATGTTTTTGTATGTGCATTGTGAATGTGTGTTAGAGTATTTAAAAGGGAAAAAGTAATTCATCAAATCTATATTTTCAAGCATATCTCTTAGATTTAGGAAAGTAGATGTGGAAAAGTAAAAAAAGTGGAGAAAATAGGAAAAAAAAATTAAATTAATATTATTTGTGTTAAAGTGACAAGATACCAAATTATTATTATATTGTGTATTGAAATAACTTATTCGACTTAGCTTTTGCAGGTCGTATTAAATAACATATAAAATAATGAATGCTGATATATAAATACAAAAAATAAAAATAAATAAAAATCAAAATAATAAATAAAAAATATAATTATTTTTGAAAAAAATATCTTATGCTATAAATAATTAAAATTGTACAGTAAAAAATTATAGTGTTATGCTGTGTACGTATGTAAATGACTGTGCAAAAATATTTAAATAATAATAAACTGATAAAAATCTTAAAATTTACGAAAATAAGGATGCGAATGCTTGTGGTGTGTGTGTTTAGTGTGTGTGTGTGAAGTATTTTGAAAAAGAAAAGTAATAATAAAATAAATAGATATTAAATTTATCTTTTCCCAACATATCCCTTAAATTAGGGATAGTAGATAAAATAAAGTCAAATATCTTTTTAGTGATGAGATGTTGACTTGATTGATTTATTACTCTGTGTATTAAAATAATTAAACCGACTTACCTTTGCAGGTCATATTAAATAACGTACAAAATAATGACTGCCGAAGTATAATTACAACAAATAATAAAAAAAAATTGCTATCTTAAAAAATATATTATGCTATAAAATAATTAAAATTATACTGTACGATAACGAATCACAGTGCTATGTTGTGTGCGTATGCAGATGACTGTGCACAAATATTAAAATGATAATAAACTGATAAAAATCCTAAAATTTATGAAATTAAAGATAATTATTAATAAATTCAATAAAATTAAAAGATGACAAAAATTGATAAAAAATTATAAAATAATGATGATAATCAATAATTTGTTAAAAATTATAAAAAAAAAATGTAGGAAAATTGACATTTTGTGCATTTTAACGATCAGGACACTTAAATGCGCTAATTTTAAGCATGAAGAGTCAAAATTGGGTATCAACACTAATCATGAAAAATGACTATCTATGTGTTGTTCCCGTGTGGAGGCCTATTTATGACGTAATCTTCAAAATTGAGATATTATGTGATGCGTGTGACTGTGTGGGGTCCCATGTGATGTTGATAGCCCTGAATACATGCGAATAGTTTTATTGTGTTGTTGAAATGCCTAATGTGGTACCATTAGTGTATTGTGATATATTCATATTTTTTTGTTATATGAGACATGTGAAAATTAATGGATGAAATAAAAATAATTAGTGGATATTGGCTCACATGGTTGTGGAAATGTGTCATTGTGGTTGGTTGTGGAAATATATTATATGGTTGGTTGTGGAAATACTCATTGTGATTGGTTTTGAGCATTACATCCTCATATTATGCTCATTTATGAAACATTGGTACCACCGTGGCAATATCTGAGTAACACTGACAATACCTTTTTGCACCCCCTCCTTCGAGGTATGTGCCGGGGAAGAGGTATTGCACACCTTCTAAAAGTCTTTCCGAGGAATGTGCTGAAAAGGAGATGTGAGATATATGAATTGTATACGGGTTGATGAACCCCCCATGGGTCCTACGTCGGGAAGTTTTAGCTCTGTATGTGTATATGGAGATTATGCGATGATTTCGGAGGTTGGCGATGACCTCGTGCATCATCCTCATCATCATCATCATCATCATATACATTATACTTACTTTATTGTGTTTATATTGTGTTGTATTGCCATATTGATTTGCCATTTATGTAATTATCTTTTTTTAATTGTATTTGATGATCTTGTATATGCATGTTCCCCCTTGTTCTACTTATATGTAATGTAATGCATACTTGTGTTCTATCTTGGTTTAATGTTGCAATATATGTGATATATTAGAATTGTTAGTGCAAGTGGTGTGGGATACCGTTGTGAGATATTTTCTGATTGCAGGTGATGTGCCCTTAGTGTGTATTTTGTATGCTTTATTTTCTACTTTGCTCGGTCGGCCTATGATACCTACTATGTATAATTGAACCGTACTCACTCCTACTTCACCCTTTCGGCGAAACTTCAAGTTCGGGTGCGCCTTAGACTATTTGATTTTGGGTGCCTTCAGATTTCTCAAGGTAGCGGTTGGACATTCACACGTCCGAAGTTCACCTCTATCTTTTTTTATTAGTTATGTCTTTATTAATTTTCGGAGATAGGTATTTTTCTTTGTGGTTATTTTTTTGATGTATTTGACTCCGAGATTGTATTAGTGGTTCTTACACTGTTGACATTAGGTTTTGGAAGTTACGGCTGCATGTGTTGATTTTTATTCTTTACGCTTTTATTATATCTATGTGGTTCAGCTTCGTTCTAGAAGCCTTACCTTGAGGGCATTTCTGTTTTCCCCCCGTGTGTATTAGTTGGATGAACGACTTACTTGTAAAGGTTCGCCACTACAAGTGCGATTATGACCTATCGATTTTTGGATCGTGACATTTTACTACTAAATTAATCTTATTAATAATGTTTTTAAACTTTAAATTTGATTTCTATTATTTTATATAGTTATTTAATATTAAAAGATTGTATGAAAAAGTATTAATAGTCTTGTAAATTTTTAAATTGAACAAATAAAAAATACTTACTTTTTTAATATATGGATCAACTAAAATGAAATAAAGGAAGATATTTTTTTTTCCTTTTACAAATACTATTTAACTGTATATGGACAAAATGATGCTCCAAAATTTGGGGGCCTAAAGCTCAAGCTTTAGCAGCTTTACCCCATAGCCGGCCATGCATGTTGTTGTTCTTAGCACTTAACATCTGTATCTTTAGAGAAATTAGCCATCAAGGTTTTACGACAATTTAAAAAGAAGTTTGATCCCATCACGCACTCTCATAGTATAATACCTTTAAGTTTTTCCTATCTGCTTTTCTTATCCACGTGTTATTTTCGTTGGGGTTATAATTTTTGATTTGAAAAAGGACTAACACTCTTCTGAACTATTTGAAATAGAGTAAAAATATTCTTTATTTATTTTTGATTGAAAAATATTTCTTCATTATTATTTTTCTCAAAAATATTCTTCAGCTTGTTTTTTTTGCTCAAAATAACCCTCACTTTAACAGAGTATCATCAAACACATCATGTGAAAAAAAATTACCACATATTCAGTCTATGTCAACATTCTATTTATGAAAAAAGTTCAAAATTATCTTTAAACTATTCGAAACGAAGTAAAAATATTTCTCTGTTTGTTTTTGGCTCAAAATTATCCATCAGATTATTTTTTTTGGCTTACAAATATCCTTATTTTAATGGAGTGCCACCTAGTATACAATGTGAAAAAAGTACCACGTAGTCAGTCTACATCAGCATCTCATTTAATATTCAGCCGACTCATTAACCATCCAACTTAACATCCCATTTAATATTATACTAGATCAGTATTCAAAAAATACGACACTACTTCACTTAAACTCTCCAAAAAAAATCTATGCAGACAGAAATGTTGAGGAAAAAAGAAAATCCTTAGTACATGGGTTGAAATCTCCCATATTCTTTGACATTATATATATGGACCAAGTTTCAATCCATGTACTAAGGACTTTTTTTCTCTCAAAATTCCTAGTCTGCATGGATTGTTTTCGGGAGAGATTAATAGAAATGAAGGGTAGATCTATCTTTATCCTTTACTTATAAAGACAAGTTTAATGTTTTGAAGATGAGTTGAGTATCGGTATTTAATGAGTTGTTAAGTTGTATGGTTAAGTTTTTGCATGGGTATTAAATGGAATGTTGACAAGGACCGGCCATATAACAACTTTTTTTCATATTGTGTGCTTGGTGACACTCCATTACAATGAAGACTATCTATGAGCCAAATAAAAAACTTAGGGGTATTTTTGAACCAAAATATAAATAGGGGATATTTCTGAGCAAAAGAAAATAAATGGAGGGTATTTTTGATCAATTTCTAATAGTTCAAGAGTAGTTTTGACCCCTTTTCGTAAATGAGATGCTCACGTGGATTAACTATATGATATTTTTTTTCATATAGTGTGCTAGGTGGTACTCCATTAAAATGAAGGATATTTTTGAGTAAAAAAATAAATAAAGAAATATTTTTAAGCTAAAAATAAATAAAAAATATTTTTATTCTATTTCAGATAGTTCAGAAGTAATTTTTTCCCTTTTTCATTTTTTTAATTTTCTGTTTGTTTTGTGTCAACTCATGTTCTCATCGAGGTTCGTGGCTAACAAACACGTGTTATATTTTTACTCTCTTCGTCTCAAATTATGTGTCATCATTTTCTTTTTAATTCGTCCCAAAATAAGTGTCGCCTTTCTTTATTTGGCAACTTTTTAAATGCACAATTACCCTTTTACCCTTATTGGTCCCACTTAATTTTAAAAAAAAAATATTGACACATTTTTTGATAAAGGATAATTTGGTAAACTTTATCAAGTCTTTTCTTATTTCTTAAATTTTGTGTTCGGTCAAATGACAGACACATAAAATGAGACGGAGGAAGTATTTTCTTTCCTGATCTCAATGTTTCTTTTCTTACCGTCATATGACTTGCAGCTCCTTCCCTACATTAGAGAGAAAGCTACTAACAACACTGTAATATCTGGTCTATGTAAATCAAGACATACGTCAAACTACCAACTACAAAGAATTAGAAAAAAGACAGTCCTTCTTCTGTTTATCAGTGATGAGTTTCAATTTTTTCTTTAGCATATATGCTTCGAGAAGCCATGATCCCAGTTGTACTTTTTTAAAGCTTGTATTTTTTTTTTCTCCAAATTTTATTTCCAACTTTTCAATAAAGCTGTATTTTTATGCTTAGTAATCTGCTATTTTCTACTTTTTTTCCCATTTATATTGTAAAATTCTATTTTCATGATAGAAACAATTATTTTAGTCGTGTCTATATCCCTATTCTATTCACTTAAGCTAATCTTTTTTCTATTTTTTAAAAAATTAAATCTATAATTTTGTATTTAATTTATAAGAAAACTTATTTTTCGACCGCGTGAAGGACAGAAAAATACATTAGGTCATGTATAATATGTGTATAACTATTTATAATGGCTAGAAAAAATAAGTATATAATTCAACTATTTGTGTACAGATTTCAAATTTTAAACCAAGTTCAAAAAAAAATCGTTAACTTTGGATTGTCTAATGAAAATGCCATAGGGGCTTCTATTAGTTTGTTAGCAAGAAATTACATGGGATGACCCAATAGTGGGTGCCTTTGATTTTTGACCTCCAGAAGAAAAGTTTTTAAAGACTAATCTTTTCTTCTTTTTTTTTTATGTATAGTATTAGGGGCGGAGCTACAGTCACCGAATGATGGTCAGATGAACATCTTTCGTTGGAAAAAATTTCTGAGCATATACGTTAAATATAAATATTTATGGTTATATACATATTGTTGAATACTATTGACAAGCTAAAGAAGCATAACCTAATGGTTAAAAGCGTGCAAATCCGTAGCCCCAACTTGGGTTCAAATTTATGGTTATATACATATATACAAATTTTTTTTTTACCCTTACCGCAAACACTGGCAACACCAGTACTGTATAGTACAAATATAATTTTGCTCCTCTACACCTCAAATATTTTTAAATTTTTCATTCTCATTTGTCTCTCTCAACTTCTATTTTAATTTTTTTACCTTAACTTTTTTTTTTTTTTGGTTTTAATTTAGTTGTCTCAACTTTTATTTTTCTTTTACTTTTTTTCTCTTTTTTCTTTTTTTTCCTCAAACATTATTTATTTTTCTCTCTTTTTTAATTCATTGGTCTCAATTTTTTTTTTTATAATCATTTCTCATTTTTTCTTTTTCATTTTTCTCCAACTTTATTTTTGTTTTTTCCTTCTAATGTTTTTTTTCTCAATCTTTTTTTTCTTTTTTTTGTTCTTTATTCTTCTCTTTTTTCTTAAGCTTTATTTTTTACTTGTCTTTTTTTTATTCTTTTCTCGATCTCTTTTTTTATTTCTCTATTTTGTTTGTTCTTTTTTTTTTCTCAACTTCTATTATATTTTGCTGATAAATAAAAAGTTGGATAATCTGCATAGGTATCTTTTTTTTGATATCAAAGTAAATTTAAGGACATGACTTCTTGTTAGGAAGTCCTTTAGGATAAGTCTTCCCTCTAAGGCAAAAATTATAGAACAACTCATAAATCAAGATACAACGTGGTAGTGTCAAGTCTTGCTTGTGGAGCATAACTTGTTGTTTGAAAATCCTTGAGTTAAGTCTTGCTTCTAAGGCAAGAGTTATAGAACATCTCATAAATCAAAAAATAATGTGGTAGAATCAACACTTGTCCATTGGATATAGTTCTTGGGCTAAGTCTTGTCTTAGAGGCAAAACTAATAGAGCATCACATAAATCAAGATACAATATGATAGTGTCAACTCTTGTCCGTGGAGTTGACAAATCAAGGACTTTCAAATAACAAGTTATGCCCCATGAGCAAGAGTTGTCAGCTAAGTCTTGTCTCTAAGACAAGAGTTATAGAATATCTCAAATCAAGACGCGATGTGGTGGTTTCAACTCTTGCTCATGGGGCGTAACTTGTTGTTTGAAAGTCCTTGGACTAATTCGTGCCTCTAAGGCAAGAGTAATAGAACATTGCATACATCAAGACATGATGTGGTAGTGTCAACTCTTACCCAGGGGCATAACTTGTTGTTTGAAAGTCCTTAATTTGTAAAACATCTCATGAATCAAGACACAATGTGATAGTAGTAAATCTTGCCCATGGAGCGTAACTTCTTGTTTAAAAGTCCCTGGGCAAGTCTTGTCTCTAAAGAGTTATGAAATATCTCATAAATCAAAACAAAATGTGTTAATGTCAACTCTTTTTCATAGAACACAACTTGTTGCTTGAAGGCCCTTGGTCTAAGTCTTGCTTTCAAGGAAAGAGTTATAAAGCATCTCATAAATAAATACACAATGTGGTGTGTCAACTTTTGCCCATGGGCCATAACTTGTTGTTTGATGGTCCTTGGGCAGAGTGGTACCTCTAAGACCAGAGTTATAGAGCATTTCATAAGTAAAAAACATAATGTGTTAGTGTTGACTCTTGCCCAATATACGTAACTTGTTTGAAAATTCTTGGGATTAGAATATCTCATAAATAAAGATATAACGTGGTAATGTCAACTCTTGCCTGTAAGGCATAATTTATGATTTGAACGTTCTTGAACTAAGTCTTGCCTCTAAGGCAAGAGTTGAAGAACATCTCATAAATGAAGATATAACCTGGTAGTATCAACTCTTGCACATGGGGTAGAATTTAATCTTTGGAAACCTTGAGCTAAGTCTTGCCTCTAAGGTAAGAGTTATAGAACATCTTATAAATAAAGACATAACGTGGTAGTGTCAACTCTTTCCCGTAAAGCATAATTTATTGTTTGAGAGTCCTTGACATAAGTCTTGCCTCTAAGGCAAGAGTTGTAGAAAGTCTCATAAATTAAAACATAACGTGGTAGAGTCAACTCTTATCTATAGGGCATAATTTGTTGTTTGAAAGTTCTTGAGCTAAGTCTTGCATCTAAGGTAAGAGTTATAAAACATCTTATAAATTAAAATACAATGCGATAATGTCAAATCTTTCCCATAAAACTATAATACCCTGAACTTTTCTTAGTTCAGTTAAGCTTATAGTGCATGCTTAAGGGTCTTAGAACCTAAAAATCTTAGCTAAGTGTTGAAGACTTTGTCTTATTTGTGGCTTCGTAACTTTAAGGATTTTTAAGTTGACATTCCGGGCTCTGAGATGATGGTTTTTGAGTTGATTCATGTTCAAGGGTGTAGGTATCAAGTCTCGGGTAAGTTTCAAATTTTTTGGATGAGGTTTGAACCATGTTTGGATTTTAATTCCAGCAACTCAACGCGATTCCACTGCGTCGCGCTAGGGATAGCGATGAGAAACTCATCGCATCGCGGTGAAGGTGTATTTGTCATGTTCTTGATCCATAAATTAAATGCATGTGTCATGAACTTTATCCTAGTGTATGAAGTGCTTATTAGGTGAAGAGTGTTCATAGAAATCACTTAGAGCCAAGTAGAGCTAAGAACCTTAGATTCGTCCAAAGTTTGATGTTCAATTCTTACAAGGATCAACTTTGAAAGTGTATAACATTTGATGTATGAAGAATTTTTTAGATCAAGACCACCAAATTGTAGATAATTGAGTTATATTTCCAACGATATCAATTTTGCCTTAATATGATAATCGAGTAAAAAGTTATGACATTTTTCGTGTGAGGTAGTAAGCCACCGCAATTATACCGAGTCACGGTGAGCCTTCAAAACTCAATCCGGGTTATAAATTTTTGGTTTAAATAATGGAGGGGCAATGGGTTCTTTTCCCACCTCAACCCAAGTCGTAAAAACACGATCTAAGGCTTCAATTGGGGCATTATTTTCCCTCATTCTCCAATTTTTCTCTCAAAGAATAAACCCCAATCATCCCTCCCAAAGATCATCCATTCCATCATCTTCTCTTCAAGAAAGATCAAGATTTTAAGTTCCCTAATCCAATAATCTCAAGAAAGCTTTCAAGATCATCTTCATGGTTTTCAAGGTCAAGTTTTCATCCATCAAATCAAGTCTATTAGGGTGTGTGGGGTAGTGAACAAGGATACTCTTTCATCTTTGTGCCCAAAACTAGTTTTAAAGTCAAATTTATGTAAATTGTAATTAGGGTTCATACCCAACCTATCTTATTTTGACTTTATAGATTTATAAAGTGATTTAAGTGTTACAGTGCATGCTTGTTCTCATCTATTTATGCTTTAATTTAAAGATTTTCAATTGATATTAAGCATCATATTATGTTGCAAGTTATATGAAAGAAAGCATTGAATTTAAAGGCTTTAAGTGCTTCAAGATTATGCATGCTCATGTTTTGATCCATAAGATCCATATTGTGATTTTGATTTCATTATCATGACTGAAATTATTGAAGTATTTCAAGAAGATTATTGAGCATGAAGTATAATTTTGATTTGAAATGAATTTTGAGCATGGGTTTTTAAGCCTTAAGTTTAGGTGTTAATATTTTAAGAAGATTATATCCTTAAGTTTCTTTTGATGAGTTATATCAAGATTTTAAACAAGATTTGATCTTTTGATCCTAAGCTAAGATAAGGAATCCACATTGTTCAGCTTGATCATAATTTAAAGAAAGATAAGCATAACTGGGTTTCATTGTACACCCTTATACTAGTTTTAAAGTGGATTTCCTACAGAATGATCATACAAATTAAAGAGTAGTATTTAGCACCGAGTTGGGTATGTGTCCTAGTTCAAATGCCCCAGAACTACTAGCCAACATAGGTATAGATTTAGATTATTCCCATTTAAATGGATGCAGATACAGATTGTGATCACTTAGCTCAGGTTATACTCCTTGACAAAAGTGTGACACCTCTCTCTAACGTGTGGTTTTCCTCTTAAGGGAACTAGACGTTAGATTTCATGATAGCTCAGATGGTGTATGTAGATTAGAAGAACCTCTATAACAGAAAAGAATAACAAAAAAGCTTTTAAAAGGAACTCCTTAAGTATTAAAATAGAATAACAGACTAGCTTTTAGAAACTAAGTGTAAAGGCTCACAATTTATTTCAGATATTATTTTACATAAGATATTAGCTATACGATTTCATCTTTCAGTTTACAAATATAAAGGTGTGTCCTTTTTATACTTAGCCTGCATGATTTGAAAACAGACTTAACTTCAGTCCTACTTATTTCACGAACAAAAAGAGTAAAAGTACAACTTTTAGAACTAAGTATGATGGCTCACAAAGATTGTTTTTATGCTTTACTATAGTATGATGATATTTTGCAATCTTTAGAGTACTCCAGCCAACGTGAGTCATTTACACTTAACATGCACTCTTTACCAGTTATATGCACAGTTAGTTATTATTTATACTTATGCATTCACCCCCATATGCTAAGTACATTCCAAAAGTACTGATCCACATATAAATCTATGTGCTACATTTTTTAATAATATAGGTACAAGTTATAGCATGTACATCATAATCAAACATTTGCAACTTCCAGTCAGCAGGTGATAAGCCCTTTTGATTCAAAGGTTCGATTCAGTCATAGTTCGAGTAGCAGTTTATTTTCTTTATTCAGTCATATTGTTTTGGGATAGTTGGGGGTCATATGCCGACTACCTATAGTCAATACTAGTAGAGGCTTCATAGACAGATAGTAAAGTTAGTGTATTTAATTTCAGTTTTGTTTTGTACAAGCAGAGTTGTATTCATTTTTATAGTTTTGTTTTAAAGATATTCAGTAGAGATATATTTTCCACTTACTTATTTCAGACTTATGTATTTTATCCAATTTCTTATGAGTTATGCCAGTACAAGGGTTAGCTTAGGATCAATTATGGTCCTAGTCACCGTGTGACGACTAAGAGGTAGCCTCGAGTTGTTACAAACTTAGTATCAGAGCACAGAGTTCAAGTGTACTAAGGTGTCTATGAAGCCATGTCTAGTAGAGTCTTGCAAAATGGTAAAGAGACGTCTATACTTTTCTTTGAGAGGCTGAAGGGTATTTAAGAAATGTCTCCTTTTTTTCATACTCTAGATCGTGCTATAAAGTTCTTCTCTCAGAATCTTCTGCTGATTCGTGTGTTACTCAATAATTCTTTATCTATGTTATATTCTTGAGATAACATGATTAGCAAGTTCCAATTCCTCCTAAGATGATGCTCTCAGATTTACTATCAATAACTTCAGAAATCACACAAGGGGCTTGAGAGAAGCTCGCTAGTGTGTTATAATTTTCTCAAGTTGAAATTTTTGTCCTCATCCATATGAGTTATTCAGTTAAGACAGAATAAAATATATATTCAGATTCCTTATTAACCTTTCAATACAGATAGTGCTCATGAGAGGAAATAGTATGAATCTAGATTGTTAAATAGAGTTTTCTGTCAAGGGATATTGCAACCTGGAGTGTCATGATTTATAAGTAGTAGAACCTTCTTATAGTTGGAAATATGGGTGTAGAAGTGTAGTGACAAGAAAAGTGGGAATGATGATTGATAGAAAGTATAGAGATAAGCTTATGCATGGTTTTGAGTTTGTGTTAAGGTGATAGATCCTTGTGTGTTAGCTTAGGGGTAATAAAGGTGGTACAAGTTCCTTGGGAAAGGGTAGAGAAAGAGTTATTAGTTAAGGGGAATTGTTTCTAGCTTGAAGTAGAAAAGTATAGGTTATTAGTTAAATATTTGGTAGTCGAGTATTGTTAATGTATGTTTCCCCGTGTGGTTGTGAAAAAAAGGAAAATTAGTTGAGGTTTGTAGAGCTACATTTATAGAAGGGTATATAGTCATAATGTGTAGGAGGAGGATGTGCTAACATATTTTAATAAGATATATTATATGATTATGGCCAATTATTTTTGTTATAAAGTTCTAGTGGACTAGTGTTTCTTGATATTTTATTTTATAGCTTCTAATCGAGAATAGTATATGAGGTTGGGTTGTTAATCATGTCTAGCACTTGATACTAAGTTTGAACAGTGGATGATCATAAATGTGGAAATAATGATTGCTTGGTTGGTGATGCTGGTTATATGGAAGTGATCTAGTAGGCTTGAACAATGTATGCAAGAGTTTAAGTCTATTTATTCATAATTAAGTATGACGTTGTGGGTATGATGTAGAGGTGTACCTAAGGTGATATGGGGCTGCATTATTTTTGAAGTTTATTAAGTATTGTGTGTGGTTAATAGTACCCTTGAGTGGTTAAGTTGAAGAAGGCTAGCTATATTGTACATAGTGTTCATAGTAGATAAGTTGAGGAGTTTTGGATAGTTGATGGTGAGTCATTTAAGTATGATTTTAATTTTGATGGTTTGGGAAAAATATAATTTTGAGATGCAATCTTTGTAGGCTATGATTACGTGTTTAGTGAGGCAAGTATGTTTGTCGAGTTAATAGAGTATAAGTCTCTGATAATGATTATTGAAGCTAAAGGAAGTTAAGGATGGTATGTACTAAGAGAGTGACCAAGAATGAAGTTAGTATAGTTTATTAAAAGTTTGGGGATATCCATAGTAAGTGTTAGAATCTAAGTTTGAATCTTTGAAGATTGAGCTAATAGAAATAAGAGTTGAAGCTATACATGGTGTGAACTTCGGGTATAGTGATACTCATGAAGATTCTAAGTTAGTAAGTGTTCAAGTTATTAGATGATGACTATTGTGTCCATAGAAAGATAGAGTTGTATCTTAGAATGAAGTATTAGCAGTAGGTATTACAATTTCAGATGTAGTCTTTTAGGGTAAGTTTATAATTTATTTGTATTGTTATACCCCAGAATCAAGAGTAAAGAGATTGCAGTATAGATTAGAGTTTAGTAAAGGGTTCCACAGACTTAGAATGATGGATTTAATTTGAGGGGGAGATGAAAGTAGTGATAAACAACTGTTGAGATGGGTGAGAGTAATTTTTTTTCTTTTGTTGAGGAAAGATTGTTGCCTGCTTGTTGAATATTTGTTTTATATGAGGCTATAAGTGTGAAGTAAGATCGATACTAAGCTTTTGGTATGCGTCATGGTTAGTTGAGATTTTGTGTGTATCTTCTTAAGAATAATAGAAGAAAGTTGTTAATTATAGAGAAGAGGTTTTTATTGTTGTTTACCTAAAAGTTCTTATGCGGTTAAAATGATAGGCTTGAATATTATGTTGGTATATAAGTGGATGGGTGCATTGTGCACTAAAGATTTCCTAGTAAGAGGTTGAATTGTGTTGTAGAAGTGAAAAGAAGAGTTATCTTAGAGAGAAAAAGGTGTGAAAATGCTTGGGGTATTGAATTCATGGTTCAGACTAGTGTTATAATGTTATGTGTAGTACGTTGTGATTCAAGTTAGGCTTGAACAAGGTGAGAGAATTTAGTCCAGATTAGACATTAGTACATGAAGTTATATGAACCCGTGTGAGCATGGTATTGAAGGGGAGAAAGTATAGTTAAAGAAAGTATTTGAGAAGTGTTTCTAAGCTTGAAAAAATAGTAGTTGCATTGTCTAAGGCCTAGTAATTTTAAATAAGTTTATGTTTAGTAGGCCTATGTTCCATGTTACAAAGTTATAGCAATATTGAGAATTCCTTCTTCAGATATCTCACTCAAATCATACCCAAGATTCTTTTTCCCTAATGTTATTAGAACTTCTTCCAAAGAGTGCTGAAGAAATATTCCAGTTGAGTATAAGCTTTCAGTATAATTCAGTCTGTATAGCCAGTAATTTAGTTTAGTAATCAGACAAACAAGTTCCCATAGTTTTTCATCTTTCAGATTCCTGAGGTAATTAAGTCACGTCCATGCAATTTGCAAATTCAGTTCAGTCTAAGCATTATATTTCAGATTCAGCTATTTATTCATGACTCAGTTCATAAGTGTTCAGAGCATAGCCTCAGTTTTCCAAGTATTCCAGCCCAGATAGTGTAATACCCTTTGTACAATCTTAGTTTCGCTGTCTCATGGTTTGTTCTTGCACGAGTCATCACTTCACAACTCTATATGTATGATTGTATCATGAACACCTCAAGAGAGTTCTAAACTCTCAGCATGAATCAACTCCTTATAGTAAGTAAAGCTAAGTCAGCTCAGACATCAGTTTACTGATGAAAGTTTCAATGTTTCAGCTCAAATATATCCTTTCTTAGTAGATATATCATGTCTACATTATTCCATACTTCTAAAACTTCACGGTTACCTGTCCTCATTTGAGGACGAATGTTTCCAAGGGGAGATATTGTAATACCCCAAACTTCTCTTAGTTCAGTTAAGCTATAGTGCATGCTTAAGGGGCTTAGAACATAAAAATCTTAGCTAAGTGTTGAAGACTTAGTGTTATTTTTGGCTTCGTAACTTTGAGGATTTTTAAGTTAACTTTCTGGGCTCCAAGATGATGGTTTTTGAGTTGATTCATGTTCAGGGGTGTTGGTAGTATGTCTTGGGTAAGTTTCAGATTTTTTGGATGAGGTTTGGACCATGTTTGGATTTTAATTCCAGCAGCTCAACACGATTCCACCATGTCGCGCTTGGGATAGCGATGAGACACTTATCGCGTCGCAGTGAAGGTGTATTTGGCATGTTCTTAATCCATGAATTGAATTATTGTGTCATGACCTTTATCCGAGTGTGTGAAGTGCTTATTAGGTGAAGAGTGTTCATAGAAATCACTTAGAGCCAAGTTGAGCTAAGAACTTTAGATTCGTCCAAAGTTTGATGTTCTATTCTTCTAATGGTCAACTTTGACAGTGTATAACTTTTTATGTATGTAGAATTTTTTGGCTCAAGACCCACCAAATTATATATAATTGAGTTAGATTTCCAACGATACCAATTTTGCCTTAATCCGATACCCGAGTGAAAAGTTATGGCATTTTTCGTGTGAGGCAGTAAACCATCGTGATTACACCGCATCGCGGTGAGCCTTCAAAATTTAATCCGGGTTATGATTTTTGGTTTAAATGATGTAGGGGCAATGGGGTCTTTTCCCACCTTATCCCAAGTCGTAAAATACTATCTAAGGCCTCAATTGGGGCATTATTTGCCCTCATTCTCTAATTTTTCTCTCAAAGAACAAACCCTAATCATCCCTCCAAAAGATCATCCGTTCCATCATATTCTCTTCAAGAAAGATCAAGATTTTAAGTTCCCTAATCCAATAATCTCGAGAAAGCTTTCAAGTTCATTTCCATGGCTTTCAAGGTTAAGCTTTCATCCATCAAATCAAGTCTATTACGGTATGTGGGGTTATGAAGAAGGATACTCTTTCATCCTTGTGCCAAAACTAGTTTTAAAGTTGAATTTACGTAAATTACAATTAGGGTTCATACCCAACCTATCTTGTTTTGACTTTATGGATTTATAAAATGATTTAAGTGTTAAAGTGCATGCTTGTTCTCATCTATTTATGTTTTGATTGAATGATTTCAATTGAGATTTAAGCATGATATTATGTTGCAAGTTATATGAAAGAAAGCATGAGATTTAAAGACTTTAAGTGCATTAAGATTACGCATACTCATGCTTGATCCTTAAGATTCATATTGTGATTTTGATTTCATTATCTAGATTGAAATTGTTGAAGTATTTCAAGAAGATTATTGAGCATGAAATATTATTTTGATTTGACATGAATTTAGAGCATGGGTTTTTATGCCCTATGTTTAGGTGTTGATATTTCAGGAAGATTATATCCTTATGTTTCTTTTGATGAGTTATATCAAGATTATAAACAAGATTTGATCTTTTAATCCTAAGCTAAGATAAGGAATCCACATTATTTATCTTGATTATGATTTAAAGAAAGATAAACATAACTGGTTTTCATTATAAACCCTTATGCTAGTTTTAAAGTAGATTTCCTACATAATGATCATACAAATTAAAGAGAGTAGTATTTAGCACCGAGTTGGGTATGTGTCCTAGTTCACATGCCCTAGAACTATGAGCTAACATAGACAAAGATTCAGAATATTCTCATTTATATGGACGCAGATACAAATTGTGATCAATTAACTTAGGTTATACTTCTTGACAAGAGTATGACACCTCTCTTCGACGTGAGGTTTTTCCCTTAGGGGAACTAGACGTTGGACTCCATGATAGCTCATAAGGTTTATGTCGATTACAATAACCTCCCTAACAGAAAAGAATAACAGAAAAGCTTTTAAAAGAAACTCCCTAAGTCCTAAAACAAAATAAAAGAACGGCTTTGAGAGACTTAGTGTAAATGCTCATAATTTATTTCAAATATTGTTTTACATAAGACATTAGCTATGAGATTTCATCTTTCAGTTTACAGATATAAAGTTGAGTCCTCTTTACACTTAGCTTGCATGATTTGAAAACATACTTAACTTCAGTCCTACTTATTCCACGAACAGAAAGAGTAAAAGTACAAATTTTATTACTAAGTGTGATGACTCAGTATGCTTATATTTGGCAGTCTTTTGAGTACTCTAGCCAACATGAGTCATTTACACTTAGTATGCATTCTTTACCAGTTATATGCACATTTAGTTAATATTTTTACTTATGCATTCACCTCCACATATTCAGTATATTCCAAAAGTACTGATCTATATATAAGTCTATGTGTTACACTGTTTAATAATATAGCTACAAGTTATAGCATGTACATCATAATCAGACAATTGCAGCTTCCAGTCAGCAGGTTATAAGCCCTTTTGATTCAATGGTTCTAGTTAGTCATAGTTCAAGTAGCATTTTCTTTTCTTTATTCAGTCGTATTGGCTTGGAATAGTTGGGGGTCATGTCCCGACTACCTATAGTTAATACAAGTAGAGGCTTCATAGATAGATAGTAGAGTTGATGTATTTGATTTAAGTTTTGTTTTGTATAAGAAGAGTTGTGTTAATTTTCATAGTTTTGTTTTGAAGATATTCAGTAGAGACATATTTTCCACTTACTTATTTCAGACTTATGTGATTTATTTAGTTGTTCATGAGTTATTCTAGTACAAGGGTTAGCTAGAGATCACTTGTGGTCCTAGGCACCGTGTGATGACTAGGAGGTAGCCTTGAGTCATTACAAACTTGATATCGGAGTATAAAGTTTAAGTGTACTAGGGTGTATAAATCCGTGTCTAGTAGTCTTGCAAAATAGTACAGAGACATCTGTACTTTTCGTCAAGAGGCTGTAGGGAATTTAAGAAATTTCTCCTTTCTTTCATACTCTAGATTGTGTTGTAAAGTTCTTCTCTCAAAAACTTCTGTCGATTTGTGTGTTACTCCATAATTCTCCATATATGTTATATTCTTGAGATAATATGATTAGCAAGTTCCAATTCCTCCCAAGATGATGTTCTCAGATTTACTATCAGTAACTTCAGAAATCATACAAGGGGCTTGAGAGGAGCTCGCTAGTGTGTTATAAGTTTCTCAAGTTAAAATTTTTTGCCTCATCCATATGAGTTGTTCAGTTAAGATAGTATAATATATGTATTCAATTTCCTCATTAACCTTTCAATATGGATAGTGCTTATGAGAGGAGATAGTGTGAACCTAGATTGTTAAATAGAGTTCACTTTCGAAGGATATTGCAACCTAGAGTGTTATGATTCATAAGTAGTTGAACCTTCTTATAGTTGGAAGAATGGGCATAGAAGTGTAGTGACAAGAAAATTGGGGATGATGATTGATAAAAACTATAGAGATAAACTTATGCATGCTTTTGAGTTTGTATTAAGGTGATAGGACCTTGTGTGTCAGCTTAGGGGTAACGAAGGTAGTATAAGTTCCTTGGTAAAGGGTAGAGAAAGAGCTATTAGTTAAGGGGAATTATTTTTAGCTTGAAGTAGAAAATGAGTTATTAATGGTAATTATTGTGTTAGAAAAGTATAAGTTATTAGTGAAAATATTTGGTGGTCGAGTATTGTTAATGTAGGTTTCCTCGCGTGGTTGTGATAAAAAGGGGAAATTGGTTGAGGTCTGTAGAGCTAGGTGTATAGAAGGGCATATAGTCATAATGTGTAGGAGAAGGATGTGCTAACGTATTTTAATAAGATATATTATATGATTATAACCGATTATTTTTATTATGAAGTTCTAGTTGACTAGTGTTTCTTGATATTCTATTTTATAGCTTCCAAGCAAGAATATTATGTGAGGTTGGGTTTTTAATCATGTCTAGCACTAGACACTAAGTTTGAATAGTGGATAATCATAAAGGTAGAAATAACGATTGCATGGTTGGTGATGCTAGTTGTATAGAAGTGATCTAGTAGGCTTGAACAGTGTATGCAAGAGTTTAAGTCCATGTATTCGTAATTAAGTATGATGTTGTGGGTATGATATAGAGGTGTGCCCAAGGTGATATGGGGCTACATTATTTTCAAAGTTTATTAAGTATTGTGTGTAGTTAATAGTACCCTTAAGTGGTTAAGTGTAAGAAGGCTAGCTATATTGTACAAGGTGTTCGTAGTAGATAAGTTAAGGAGTTACGAATAGTTGGTGGTGAGTATTTTAGGTATGATTTTAATTTTGATGGTTTGGGAAAAATATAATTTTGAGATGCGATCTTGGTAAGCTATGATTATGTGTTTAGTGAGGCAAGTATGTTTGTAGAGTTAATAGAGTGTAAGTCTCTGATGATGATTATTGAAGCTAAAGAAAGTTAAGGGTGGTATGTACTAAGAGATTTACCAAGAATGAAGTTAGTATGGTTCGTTAAAGGTTTGGGGTTAGCCATAGTAAGTGTTAGAATCTAAGTTAGAATCTAGATGGTGTGAACTTCGGGTGCGGTGATACTCATAAAGATTCTAAGTTAGTAAGTGTTCAAGTTATTAGATGATGACTATTGAGGCCATAGAAAGATAGAGTTGTATCTTATAATGAAGCATTAGTAGTGGGTTTTACACTTTCAGGGTAAGTTTATAATTAATGTGTATTGTAATACTCCAGACTCTAGAGCAAAGTGATTGCAGTATAGATTAGAGTTTAGTAAAGGGTTCCACAGATTTAGAATGATGGCTTTAATCTGGAGGGGGAGATGATAGTAGTGATAAACAACTGTTGAGATGGGAGAGAGTAAAATTTTTTACTTATTGAGAAAATATTGTTGCCTGCTTATTGAATGTTTATTTTATATGTGGCTATAAGTGTGAAGTACTATCGAGACTAAGATTTTGGTATTCGTCATAGTTAGTTGAGATTTTGTGTGTGTCTTCTTAAAAATAATGCAAGAAAGTTGTTAATGGTAGAGGAAGATGTTTTTATGGGTATTTTCCTAGAAGTTCTTATGTGGTTAAAATGATAGGCTTGAATGTTATGTTGGTATATAAGTGGATGGGTGCATTGTGCGCTAAAGATTTCCTAGTAAGAGGTTGAATTATGTTGTTGAAGTGATAAGAAGAATTATCTTAGAGAGGAGAAGTTGTGAAAATGCTTGGGGTATTGAATTCATGGTTCAGACTAGTATTATAATGCTATGTGTAGTACGTTGTGATTCAAGTTAGGCTTGAACATGGTGAGAGAATTTAGTTCAAATCAGAAATTAGTATATAAAGTTATATGTACCCGTGTGAGCATGGTATTCAAGGGGAGAAAGTGTAGTTGAAGAGAGTATTTGAGAAGCATTTCTAAGCTTGAAAAATTAGCAGTTGCATTGTCTAAGGCCTAGTAATTCTAAACAAGTTTATGCTTAAGAGGCGTATGTTCCATGTTACAATAATGTTACTAGATCTTCTTGCAAAGAGTGCTGAAGAAATATTCCAGTTGAGTATAAGCTTTCAATATAATTTAGTCCGTATAGCCAACAATTTAGTTTAGTAATCAGACAAATAAGTTCCTATGGTTTTCCATCTTTCATATTCCTGAGGTAATTCAGTCAAGTCCACGTAAGTTGTAAATTCAGTTCATTCCAAGCATCACATTTCAGATTCAGCTATTTAGTCATGACTCAGTTCATAAGTGTTTAGAGCATAGCCTCAGTTTTCCATGTATCCCAGCCCAGATAGTGTAATACCCCTTGTACAATCTTAGTTTTGTTGTCTCATGGTTTGTTCTTGCACGAGTCATCACTTCACAACTCTATATGTATGATTGTATCATGAACACCTCAAGCGAGTTCTAAACTCTCAGCATGAATCAGCTCCTTACAATAAGTAAAGCCAAGTCAGCTCAGAAATTAGTTTACTGATGAAAGTTTTAATGTTTCAGCTCAAGTATATCCTTTCTTAGTAGACATATCATGTCTACATTATTCCATACTTCTAAGACTTCACGAGTACCTATTCATCATTCGAGGATGAATATTTCCAACGAAGAGATATTGTAATACCCCGAACTTTTCTTAGTTCAGTTAAGTTTATAGTGCATGATTAAGGGGATTAGAACATAAAAATCTTAGCTAAGTGTTGAAGACTTAGTCTTATTTTATACTTCATAACTTTGAGGATTTTTAAGTTGACCTTCTGGGCTCCAAGATGATGGTTTTTGAGTTGATTCATGTTCAGGGGTATAGGTAACATGTCTCAGGTAAGTTTTGGATTTTTTGAATGAGGTTTGGACCACGTTTGGACTTCAATTCCAGCAGCTCAATGCGATTCCACCGTGTCGCACTAGGGATAGCGATGAGACACTCATCGCCTCACGGTAAAGGTGTATTTGTCATGTTCTTGATCCATAAATTGAATGCATGTGTCATGAACTTTATCCTGGTGTGTGAAGTGCTTATTAGGTGAAGAGTGTTCATAGAAATCACTTAGAGCCAAGTTGAGTTAAGAACCTTAGATTCGTCCAAAGTTGATGTTCGATTCTTACAAGGATCAACTTTGAAAGTATATAACTTTTTATGTATGTAGAATTTTTTGGCTCAAGACCCACCAAATTATAAATAATTGAGTTAGATTTCCAACGATACCAATTTTGCCTTTATCCGATACCCGAGTGAAAAGTTATGGCATTTTTTGTGTGAGGTAGTAAGCCATTGTGATTATACCGCGTCGTGGTGAGCCTTCAAAATGCAATCTGGGTTACGAATTTTTGGTTTAAATGATGGAGGGGCAATGGGGTCTTTTCCCACCTCAACCCAAGTCATAAAAATTCTATCTAAGGCTTCAATTGGGGCATTATTTGCCCTCATTCTCTAATTTTTCTCTCAAAGAACAAACCCTACTCATTCCTCCAAAAGATCATCCGTTCCATTATCTTATCTTCAAGGAAGATCAAGATTTTAGTTCCCTAATCCAATAATCTCAAGAAAGCTTTCAAGATCATCTCCATGGTTTTCAAGGTCAATCTTTCATCCATCAAATCACGTCTATTACGGTATGTGGGGTTATGAACAAGGGTACTCTTTCATCCTTGTGCCCAAAACTAGTTTTAAAGTTGAATTTACGTAAATTGCAATTAGGGTTCACACCCAACCTATCTTGTTTTGACTTTATGGATTTATAAAATGATTTAAGTATTAAAATTCATGCTTGATCTCATCTATTTATGCTTTGATTGAAAGATTTTCAATTGAGATTTAAGCATGATATTATGTTGCAAGTTATATGAAAGAAAGCATGAGATTCAAAGGCTTTAAGAGAATCAAGATTACACATGCTCATGTTTGATCCATAAGATTCATATTGTGATTTTGATTTCATTATCTTGACTGAAATTATTGAAGTATTTCAAGAAAATTATTGAGCATGAAGTATTATTTTGATTTGACATGAATTTAGAACTTGGGTTTTTATGCCCTAAGTTTCGGAGTTGATATTTCAGGAAGATTATATTCTTAAGTTTCTTTTGATGAGTTATATCAAGATTTAAAGCAAGATTTGATCTTTTGATCCTAAGCTAAGATAAGGATTCCACATTGTTCATCTTGATTATGATTTAAAGAAAGATAAACATAGCTTGTTTTCATTGTAAACCCTTATGCTAGTTTTAAAGTAAATTTCCTATAGAATGATCATACAGATTAAAGAGAGTAGTATTTAGCTCCGACTTGGGTATGTGTCCTAGTTCACATGCCCCAGAACTATGAGCCAACGTAGGTACAGATTCAAGTTATTCCCATTTATATGGATGTAGATACAGATTGGGATCACTTAGCTCAGGTTATACTCCTTGGCAAGAGTATCACACCTCTTCTTAACGTGAGGTTTTTCCCTTAGGGGAACTAAATATTGAACTCCATGATAGCTCACCTGGTTTATGTCGGTTAGAAGAACCTCTCTAACAGAAAAGAATAACAGAAAACTTTTTAAAAAAAACTCCTTAAGTCCTAAAACATAATAAAAGAAAAGCTTTTAGAAACTAAGTGTAAATGCTCATAATTTATTTCAGATATTGTTTAACATAAGACATTAGTTATGAGATTTCAGCTTTCAGTTTACAGATATAAGGGTGAGTCCTTTTTACACTTAGCCTACATGATTTGAAAACATACTTAACTTCAGTTCTACTTATTCCACAAACAGAAAGAGTAAAAGTACAGCTTTTAGAACTAAGTGTGATGGCTCAAAAAAATTCTTTTTATGCTTTAGTACAGTATGCTTATATTTTGCAGTCTTTAGAGTACTCCAGCTAACGTGAGTTATTTACACTTAGAATGCATTCTTTACCAGTTATATGCACAGTTAGTTAATATTTTTACTTATGCATTTGTGCTTAGTACATTTCAAAAGTACTGATCTACATATACGTCTATGTGCTACATTGTTTAATAATGTAGGTACAAGTTGTAGCATGCACATCATAATCAGATAGTTGCAGCTTCCAGTCAGCAGGTGATGAGCCCTTTTGATTCAAGGGTTCGAGTCAGTCATAGTTCAAGTAGCATTTTATTTTCTTTATTCAATCGTATTGGTCTGGGATAGTTGGGGGTCATGTCCCGACTACCTATCGTCAATACAAGTAGAGGCTTCATAGACAGATAGTAGAATAGATGTATTTGATTTAAGTTTTTTTTTGTATAAGCAGAGTTGTATTCATTTTTATAGTTTTGTTTTGAATATATTCACTAGAGACATATTTTCCACTTACTTATTTAAGACTTATGTATTTTATCCAGTTGCTCATGAGTTATGCCAGTACAAGGGTTAACTTAGGATCACTTGTGGTACTAAGCACCATGTGACGACTAGGAGGTAGCCTCGGGTCGTTATAAAAACGTAACTTCTTGTTTGAAAGTCATACGTCTTGCCTTTACAATGTGGTAGTGTCAACTCTCGCTCATGGGGCATAACTTGATTGGAATAAATCGAAGAAAAGAAAAAATTAATAAAAATTGAAAAAAAAAAAATAAAGAAAAAAATATTAAAAAGAAAAAAAATCAAAGAAAATGAAAATGAAAATTAAAGAAAATATAGAAGCAGAGGAGTGAAAGGAAAAAAAATAAAGGTTGAGGAAAAATAAAAAAAGGGACAAAACAAAAATAAAGATTGAGAAAAATTTTAAAAGAAAAAAATAAAAATCAGAGAAAAATAAAAAGGAGAAAAAATCTAAAAAATAAATAGAAGTTGAGAGAGAAAAGGAAAAAAAATTAAGGGTTGAGAAAAACTAAAAAGAAAAAAAATAAAAGTAATATAAAAAATAGATTTTTTTTTTTTAAATAGAAGTTGAGAGGAGAAAAGGAAAAAAAATTAAGGATTGAGAAAAACTAAAAAAAATAGAGTGAGAAAAGAAAAGATAAAAAATTAAAGTAAAATAAAAAAGAGAAAAAAAAAGAAAAAATGAAAGATAAATAAGTATGGAGTTGTTTAAAAATATTTGAGATGCTGAGGGGCAGATAGGTAATTGTGCTATGTAAAAAAGAAGGAATGCTAGTTTTATAAGATCATTCTTATGAGGGACCAAAAAATAAAGTCACCCATTATAAGAGTAATTTATGTTGTTTACCCATTTGTTAGTTGAGAAACAGGTGGGCAACCCTGTTTAGTTTTATAAAGACTCACTTTCGGATAATTAAATGTTTATGTGAAAATTATTTTGTAAATAGTTATTAGATTTTTGTGATAATACCACAAATATATCAGAACTTTGATCGAATTTTCAGTTGAGCATACTGAACTTTGCAAGAATCTTATTACCCCCTAGACTTTTTAAAGTGGATTTAATTTTTCCCTGAAACTCTATACCCAGTTTCGGCGTCTAACGGTATAATACACACGCCAATTTCGTTTTTACATGTGTATTGGCACGTGTAATATACGCGCCAACATCATATTTACACGTGTCCAAGTGGGCAGATATATTCCATTAAAATACACAAAAAAAGTCTAGGGGGTAATAGGATCCCCGCAAAGTTCAGTATGCTCAATTGAAAATTAGGTCAAAGTTCAGGTATTTTTGTGAGTATTATCCCTAGATTTTTTTTGTTGCAAGATATAAAAACATTTTTATATAATTATTGAATTAAGGATTTAATTGCAAGTTGTAGCTATTTTTTTTTAAATCATTTCATATATATATATTTATTAGTTAAATTATCTATTATTTTTTAATCTTTTATATTTTATCTCTCCTTATTAACTCTTTTGATAATTATGGTATGAATAAATTATGGTTTCAATAATTATCTCAATTTATGTGTTTTTTACCTTTATCAATAAAGTTACAAAAATTGTTTCTAAATTAAGGAATAAAAATTGATACAAATATTTTCTTGTTGATACACGTTTGTTGACTTTTCAGTAAAATATTAATTTTTTTTTTACTTTCTCAAGGTTACACATTTTTCATCTTTAATTTATTGATAAAAGATTTTCCTCACCATTGATATACTCTCTTTTCTTAAATAATTTTATTTTTTTCTTCTTTTGTATAAAACCCTTTAGGTTTGTGTATTATCTTTGTTTTTCTTCAACGAAAATTTTATTTGGGTTAGAAATGCTCGAAAGTATCTGATGATTTTCTTGATCTAATATGTACTATATTTGTTAGAAGTCAATGATTTTTTATTTAGGAGATTTATGAGTTGTGATCTTTGATCTAGCCATATTCATAAGTTCATAGTATTTTTTTTAAAAAATAATTGCTACATGTTTTCGATGATCAAGCATAAGTTGTTTACCATGCATTGCATGTATAACATATTGTAGTGCTCTTATTAAACTAATGGTAATGTGCCTCCCTTAAATATGCCATATATGGCTTCTAGCTACAAGTCTTTGTCAATTAATTTTTAGATCATTTACCATGTTAATTTGTCAGTTAATACAATTGATCTATTGACTTATATTAGAATGTTAATTATTTTAGAAAGTTCTCTATGATAAATTGCATATTTTAGATAGCATTAATCATTCATTCATTTGAAAGAGGCACAAATATGAAATAGACATCATATATAATCTTGTTATTACTAAGACATACAATTGATCCCAGTTTCTTTCTGCTTGTTCCTTATCCAATCAAGAAAAGTGAAATATCTCAATCAGTGTGTCCATAACACAAAGCTATGATTTACACTTTAATTTCAAAACAACATCATCATAAAGAAATAAAAATATCAGTATATATGCGTTATAAGAACTAATATTGTTCACTCTTAGTTGTGAAAAAACATTAAAAGCAACTTACTAGAGCTGATATATATTGTTTATTGATATTTATATTAAAACAACATTCAGGAATGAAAGTCATAAAAAATAAGAAACAATTTAATACTAGAATAAAATAAAAAATACACATTTTAACTTAAGCTGGAGGTGCATGTTTTTGACATGTTGTCTTATTATGTCCCTCTCGATGTCAGCTACTACACGTCACCTTTGATCTTTTACACTTGTCTTCGTCTGGTGCTCTTCATCTTTCAAGGCATGGCCTTTCAGAAGGCCTTTCTGAATCTAGTGGCAATATAATTTCATCCAACACCTCCAGTTGTACTTTTCACGTACGTTCACAAGGAAGATGTTCAATTGGTATTTGCATAAGTGTCGAGATACTTTTTATTGCTATAGTACGGTGAGCAATATTTCTTGTTATGTTGGTTTCTATATGTAATAGCATCCATAACATGAGAACATGGTATTTGATCTAATTAAAATCCTCAACAATTATATTTTCTACTTTGCAAACAAATAATGAATCTTTTAGCTCCATCAATTACGGTATGCAAGAATTCATTTGATGCTCTTACCTACATTCAAAAACAAGATGAATACTTAAAATATATTTCACAATAATATAATAATAGGATAGTTTAAGTAATGTAATATGAAGGTATGAAGACACGTTAACAACCAATAATCATACATAAATAATGCTGGAAAAACTGTCGATGTTAAAATTCACCACATGTAATCAATCACCAAAATAAATAGTAAAAACACACTTATATACAATAAAAAAGTTCAAAAATAAAGAGCAAAAAAAATATAAGTAATACTAACCAAATCTAGAAAAATTTGCAGAATTCAAATTATGGACAAGTTTGTTTAGGTTAAATCTCTGAATTATATTAGCGAAGTAAAAGCAAGCAGACTGTATATAAGTAGCTTTAAGTGTGTGTTCTTCAATTGCTATTTCTTTTTCTTTTTAATGTTTTTAACTTTTCCCTTTGATGTTGGCAATGGTGAATGGTGTTTTTAACGTAATAAAAAAAATAGCTTTAAATTTTTTTTCTTGATTATTTTTTGTAATCAGTAATTAAAGATTAAATATATCAAAAAAATAACATATCTATGACATCTCATCTCCCTCCATGATGTATCATAATTGAATGCAAATTATCACCATTCATATTGTATAGTACTTTCATAAATTTACAGTTTGACGAATTTGAATTTCACATAAAATACTCAAACTCTATTTTATAGCAATTTGAATAACTAGAATATCGACTAAAATACTCAAAATTTAGTGAAAGATTTTGATTGGAAACTATATATTTTTGTTGATATGTTGCAGGAATAAGAAAGAAAGAAAAAAATATTAAAGAAGAAGAAGAAACATGTTTGACGTTTTATATGAGACCCATTTAATTTTTTTCGCAAGTATTTTTATATATTAATTTTATTATATCATTTCTAGTTAGACATGTCTGCTTCGCTGTTTTATTCGTGATTTTACTATGCCACTCTTAATTAATTATTATGATTATTTAAGCATTGTTTCAATTAACAATAAAAAAAAGGAGAGCCCGGTGCACTAAAGCTACCGCTATGCACGATGATTGTTTCAATTAATAATATTTGATAAAAAAAAGTAAAATACATATAAAATGGCAAGTTAATCAAAAAAAATTCACGGGTATTTTTTATAGTAATTTTGCTATATCCCTTCTAATTAGTTGTTGTGAATCATTAAGACACCTAACTTTATTATATCACCCATAATTAATTATTATGTTCATCTATGCATAATGACACTTAAATTGGAATAAAGAAAAAATATTATACATCACAGTAATGTAAAAATTAAATTATTTAAAAAATATAATGGACTATCAATGCCACAAAATTTTTGACGACGAGATCGATATATATTATTTGAAAATTACATAAATAGTATTATAAATTATAATAATTAACAGCTTAAAATATCTATTAAAAATTGTTATGTATTTTAAAAAATATTATAAATCGCAATAATTAAAGTAACTTTTTAAAAAATATTCGTTGGGCCCGTGCGTTGCACGGACTATTTTTGTTGATATGTTGTAGGAATAAGAAAGAAAGAAAAAGATGTTGAAGAAGAAGAAACATGTTTGCTTTAAAAAGAAAAAAAGAAAAAAGAAAATGATTCAAGAGAGATTTTGGGGTGTGATTTGTATCTGTTATTAACTGTTATCTATTTTAAAGGAATGATTATTTAATTTTGTTAAATAAATCTGTTATATTCTTTTTTTTTGCAGTCTATTTGATTTTTTATAAAAATAAAAAATCTATATTTATTATTTTTTTTAAAAAAGTTGTTATAAGTTGAAAACTAAAAAGATTTGATATAACTTGCATTTAACAGCCTAATATTGTATATTTAAATTTTTTTCAATATTTATTTACCAAAAAAAACAATACCAGATATTAAACGTTGAGAGTATATGACATAAATCTTGTAAATCAAGGTGGCTAGAGATTTATAACCTGTATTGAGGACTAATCTAACTTATTTGCTTAGTAAGTTCTCATTTATGGCAATGATTATTTAATCTTTTATTTTAAAGATATGATAATTCAACCCTACAAAGCGATGAAAGTCTAGCTTTATCAAAATCTCGAACTTAAACTCGACCTAACAACTTCATGATTTTTTCATGTGAGTTGTCATGGTGAAGGCTTAGAGTGATAAGAATCAAACAAAGAAGAACAAGAAGGAAAGGAAAACAGGAGAATGATATGTGAATTAATATTCAAACAATTGAATTTGTGGGCAACAAGGGACTAAAATCCCCACCTCCCAATTGAATTCAACAATACAAACAAAATTCCTAGTTCGAAAATCAAGGAAACAAAAATCATGAATGCGTAATTCTTCGATTAATCAAACCAACAAGTTCACAATCAATTTCAAGGTTTCACTAAGACTAAGCACTCAGTAGCTACTCACTAATTACTTACTAAGAATAAACTACAATTTTAGTGTTCAATATTCATCAAAAACTATCATGCAAAATAAAAGAGGTCCTATTTATACTAAAGAAATAAAAAAGACATTGATTTTATTTTTTTTACAATATTACCTTTAATGAGACAAAAGTTTTGTTTGGTTGTGTCCTTGTGAATTCTTGAATTAAGGCTTAGCCTCATGCACAAGACCTCTTTTATTTCCCCGCTTCATTCTCACGAACTCCTAAACTTTTCTTTTTACGAACATCATACATGTCGTCCAAGCCATCCATGCTAGAATCAACCGCGCCATCCATTCTAATATCATCCTCCCCTTCTTAAAAAGAATTTGACCTCAAATTCAAACCTTGCAAACACATGAGAAGGACGACAAGCAAAACATCCTCAAAACATATGGGTTAATACAAGCGTTAGCGACAATACCATCACAAATAGGCACAAATTTGAGATACAACTAAATATTCTTTGCTTTCAATAAAAGCAACTCATCACACAAGGAGCAAAATTTTTTATTTGGATAAACATCAATATACAAGGCAAACACAAAATTCTTTGTGGCATCAAGAATTCCAAAAGACAATATTACATTCAACTTTGAAATCATAAGACTCAATTATTTCATTGCCTCACAAGAAGGCCACACCAAAAGTGGTACAATCACCCACAAGGGTTTATTCCGATTAAAAAAATGCAAGACCCATATACCTCTACCTCTATGGTGAACGAATCCTATACCAAAATGGGTATCATCGTAATTAAAGAGGTAGTAAAGATAGGTTCTGCTATCATGAACCTCATCTAAGGTGTTCCAAGAGTCAAGGGTACTGGTGGATAGTAATAAAAATTTCAACCACAACGTCACCTTCTCTGTCAAATAATTTCCAAGAGTCCATTGAGAAAATTCGACTTGCCTAACCTTATGAAAGTTACAAGAGAATTTCAATAACCATGGACTCTCTCCCAATTGATCACGAAACTTGGCATCCATTACTCGGGGTCCATACATCTCAGGCACAAGTATGTCAAACACGGATGGAAGTATATCCACAACTTTCAAGATATGTAATGACACATTTTTCTTAGCATTCACAGGAAAGAGACCATATATGAGCAAAGAGTCATCAAAGACGAACAAGTAATGAAGAAAAAAATGAAGGACATTCAACTCTTCTTGAGGGCTCTTGCAAATACACATCTTAAATATTGAACGTTAACAAGAAAGTATTCACAATTTGAAACACAAGAGGGAAATATTAGGCATCTTAAGTACACTTCATTATTCTTTCTTAAACAAACTCCCACAGGGAGTGGATCAACAAGTCAAGCCATGCTTCTGGAGAGATTGAAGGAACTATAGAATGCACTTCCTATGAATACTAATCTTAGCATGATCCTAATAATCCATCTTAACAACTCAATTTGCTTAACCACATGAATGTGACAAGGAGTAGAAGACATAAATTAGGCATCACAAATGCACCACAAATTTTTTTCCAAACAACAACTATGGTTGGAATTTAAATCAAACTTACATAATTTAAACATATCCTAAACCAACCATGTATACATCGAAACTCTATGATCACTCTCATGGTAGGGTATAGGATCATACAATTTCAAGAACCTGCAAAAAATGTCATCATGACTCTGAAGATTATGTAGGATAGAAGAGAAAGGGTACATACCTTGAATATGGGCCTTTAAGTGCGTTTTTTGCTCATCACACTTGGTTTCCCAAAGCATTCCCTCCAATGCATCATATTGGATCAATAGGCTCGGTCTACCTACTTCTTTATAAAATTTTTCTTGGTAGGTAAATCCTTCTTTAGAGCCATAAGGTTAGATATTTCACCTTTTTCCATCAAGAATCCACTATCCTATGAAAATTTGTTCATGTTCAAGTCTCCATGGCTCTCTTTAAGGTAGTAATCCTTAGAAATGAGCTCCATTAGGCCCTTTTCTTCATAATTATGAGGAATTTTCTTCAAATCCTCTTTTGGAACAGGTAGGGAGTCTTTACTTTTAACCTTCACACTTTTCTCAACAAAAAAGGGGTTTTCATACACTATCAAATTGAAATCACCCTCTTATAAGAGTCCTCCTCCCAGAATAAATCAAGCAAAATTAATTGTCTCCTCAATTATTTCCTCTTCATCCCCCAAGATCACTCTCTTATCCTCATCTTTATGTTCTCTCCCTCACCTTTTTCATCACAATCATTATCCTCTTTGTTTGATTTTATACCCATCTCAAATAGCCACAATTGTCTTCGTATCAGGACACTCATTAGAAATATGTCCCCTTCTTTGATATCGAAAGCATTGAATAGTAGAAGGTCAAGAAAAGTTAGGTTTAGTATGATTACCTCCTTGTGGCTTCTCACTCGCTCGGGATTTATAATAAAACTTGACTTGAATATCTTTACCACCACCTTAGGTTACACCGTGGAAGATTTTGTCTTCACATTATTTCTATTTTTGTCTCATGTGGAAGTGGAAGAACTCTTGTCCTTGTAGGAATTTTCTTCTTTCAAATCGGTTTCTACCTTTAAGGCATCATGAAAGACCGCTTCAAGAGTATCATAGCATTTAAGCTTCAAAGGATTCAAAATATCATACCTCAAATTTGATATGAATTAAATCATTTGTAAGACCTCATAAAATTTTGATCATCTTATTTTTGACCCTCCTGCGTGCTTAATGCTAATTTTTTACTTGAATTATATTTAGGGGTGTTAAAAGAGTATTTGGGGAAAATTTTGGATTTTTTGGAAGAGGTTTGGGGTCATTTTGGAACCCCAAAGTAGTGAGTATCCGCGATAAGACCATGTCGCGGAGGTACACCTCGGCGATATCAGCATGGCACGCAGGCTAACCTCTGTGATAACAGCGTGCCACACTAGTGTTGTAAGTTTGTCTAATTTTTTTCACTTGGGATGAGGGGCTTTTGATCCTTTTACCCCTTGTATGATTTTCAAACATAAAATAAGCCTCTTTTCTTTAGTTTTAAAAGATCAAAATCATCTATTCACTCTTAAAACTTAAAACTCAAAAATATTTAAGGGTTTCACAGTGCATTCATCATCCGAGCTCCAAACTTCAAATTGACTTTAATTTCTTATATGTTTAACTTGGAATTTGTGTTAACCTTAATCCAGTGTATAATCTTATTTTGAATATAGACAAATTGCATGGTTTGGTTTTAAACTCAATACATTACATTAATGGATAAATGAATATAAAAATGAATTTGGATGACCATGGTGGCCATGGTTTGGATTTAAATAAAACTTGAGAGTTAATATGGTTATGTGGATTGGTTTGATATATTTAATTTATCTTGCAAGCATATTGGTGTGACGATACCAAGTGGTAAATGCCTTAATAAATGACTCCTGGATAATGATTGGAATTATATGCAAAGTGATTTTAATTTGGGCTTAAAGGGGGTTGTGTAGCTCACCGTGAAGGTGTAAGTCCCAGGGGCACGAACAGTAAAAACCACGTTTGTCGACATTGGAGGTGTATATGACCATGTGCTTCATACAACTTGATATACATATTTGGGATGACTATTGCCCATGGTGACTTTAGTTTCCCCTCATCTTTTCCTCAATTCATGCGACTAACACGCACTGGGGACCTTTCAACCAGGGGAGTTGAACCCATATAGACCATGGACGGATCAAGCTAGAAAGTCTAGGTTAATGGTTTTAAAACTCTTATATTCATGACCCTTTAACCTATCCTGGCATCTTATACGTGTTTATATAACTGTTTGTATGTGGTTTTGACTGATTTTGGACATGACACTATTTTATCACTTTTCTTGACTTACATGCCATTGCTTATCCCACTGACCGTCCTAGGACGCTACATCATTTTATGATTTTGGGTCTAAATACTTTTTTGTTGCTCTTGTACAGCGTTAGGTGGTTATGCATATTCGTTGAATTGCTATGAAGTGGTGAGCCTGCATCCTTTAGAAAGACTTATCATTTTATTATTCTATCTTTATTGGCTCAGTACTTTTGGATTATTCTTGGTAATAGTCAGAGCCATGTCCCGACATAGATGTTATTCTAATTTTATAGGCTATTGTGGACAAGTGTAGGTTGGTTATTGATTGACTCTTAGTTTTCATTTGAGTTATCTATTCATCTTCAAATTACTATCTTAATTGCTTCCTTTTTATTTATGATTATTGTGTTCTTGAGGTTAGAATAAGGGGGTGGTTTCTGATCCATGATGGGCTTGATATAACGGTCAGGCCCTGGTTTGGATCGTAAAATCAGCTTATATTCTAAGATTACTTAGTTTTAGACTTCATTATCAAGTTTTCAAACTCATCATAATATTCTTCCACACTCTTGGAACCTTGTTTCAACATATACACCTTGTTGAGCACTTCTTGATAGTAGTTAGGAGTCAAGTACCTTATTTCTACAAGTGTAATCAATTCTAGCCATATAGGTAACTCATAGTTATGATTACTCTTTCTTTTTCGCCTCTTGAACTCCCAATAAGTGGATGCATATCCTTCAAACTGTGTGAGAGAATACTTTGCGTTCAAAGTTTTTGAGATATTATTTGTGAGATAGATCCACTCACTTTGAATTTTTATTCGAAGAACTCATTTGGGTCAGTACTTTTTTTGAACTTTAAAAGTGTGCCATTGATAGTGTCGAAGCCTCGGTCTTGCTCATTCCTCTCCCCAAACCTACTGTCTGTATTTCTCATTCTATTACCTCTATAACCCATTTTATCTCCTCTATTCTCGTATCCTTGACCTCTCATGCCTTGGTCCCATCTCAATTTCTGAGGTCGAACTCCTTCTTTGGGTACTCCATAACCACCCTTACCTCAATGCTCTTAAAACTTAGCGTTACTGAACTCATCATTCATTTCATCATAGAGAGAATTTTAGAATTGATAGTCTTGGTATGACATTTGTGGTTCATTTTATGGAAGTGATATATGGGAATCGTGTAAGGATGCATTTGATGTGTTTGGGACTGAAGTTTGATATCGAATTTAGTTTTCCACAAAAAATTGATTCTCATGTGAAGGATGATAAGGTTGTGGATAGGGATATAGTGTAGGTTGTCTTGGAAAATTTAAAGTGTTATTTGTTTGGAAGGTAGGTTGTTGGAAGTTTTGGGTTTGACTTGATGGAGGGTAACGTAACTTGTGAGCTTGCCCCAGAGTAATGATGGCGGATTGCCTACTTACCCCCTCATCTTTTATTTGAATTGATTTCTCTCTCTCTACCCGTACCAACCTTCCTTCTATGACTCCCATCCTTTAATTTATTTTCACTCTCCTTTCATTGATATCCTCACTCATTTTCGCTATTTGTTTGGTGAGATGGATAATAGCCTCCATAAAGTGGTTCGCGCCTTCTCCAATTGGACTCGTATTCAACATGGTACATACAAAACTAAACAAATAATATTAGTAGAAAAGCCTCTCGTTACTCATATGTAAACTCTCAACTCACCTTCTAAAGCGTCGTCTCAAATTTGATAGTAAACTAGTTTTGCTCGATCAATTCAAGATCACTTATCCTTTATGGTGGAGTGAAATTCTTGTGACTCTTAAAAAGAGGACAACTCGATTGAATCTAAAGGTACTTGAATTAAGAAGTTTATCAATGAATTAAGATGAGAAAAGTTGAAGAAAGAACCACGAACCAAATTGGACTAAAAAAAACTAAGTAACAAAAGTAGAGAAATTACTTGTGTTGCTTAATTTTGATGAATTAAAGAAATGATTTCATGTTTTTAAATGAGTTAACAAGTGATTAAATATGTTTATTATTTCTTAAATTGCTGAGAAATTAAAGAAAGAAAGTGTAGAAGAAAGAACCACAGAGTTTGGATACTTAGAAAAATTTTTGGGTCCTAAAAATTTAGGCACCCCAAAAATATTCTAGGTGTTGTAAATCTACACAAATCAAGCCTCTAAAGTTGCACTTCACGCGCCTGCAGGTTGCAATGGGGTTCACATGCTGACATCAGCTGTCACGTGGCTGCTGCATTGGTTGTTGACTGTTGATGTGGCTACTGATGTAGCAGTCCATATGAAAATTATTTTTTATTCAAACTTCTACAAGTGGACCCACTAACACTTTGACCAACTTTGATCTCAAATTTTTTTGAATCAAAGTGTACTTGTCTACCTTCTTCAAGAACAAGATGAAAAAGCTCAAAAACAATAAGAATAAACCTCAATCTATAAATGCTCATAACTCATTCATTTTTTGCTCCAAATTCAATGAAATTTTTACCCACGCACTCTTTCAACACCAAAAACGAATTTCACTAAATTTTAGCCTTCAAAATTAGACAAAAATAAATTCACTTTTCAAAATTGATAAAGTTTAAAAGATTAAAATTCTTCAATGGTAACTTCACTTCTACACTTCAAATCACATGCAATTCGAGATCTATACTCAAAAACATTAGGGAATCAAGATCTAGTATAAAAAATAACAAATCAAAATAAAAAATTTTCAAATTCTTTTTATTTTTTTGAATGTTTCTTTTCAATTTTTTTTTTTTTGAATAGATCAATACCCCAAAATTAAAACTTGTGAATCAATTCTAAACCTAGGCTTTGATACCAAAACGACAAGAATCAAACAAGGAAGAACGAGAAGGATTAGAAAACAAAAGAAAGATATGCGAATTAATATTCAAACTCTTTAATTTATGGGCAACAGGCGATTAAAATCCTAATCCTCAATTGAATTCGACAATCCAAAGAAAAATCCTAGTTTGAAAAATCAAAAAAACAAAAATAATAAATGAATAATTCTTCAATTAATCAAACTAACAAGTTCACAATCAGTTTCTAGATTCCACCAAGACAACAATCACTAATTACTCGCCAACTATTCACTAATAACTCAGTAAGAGAAAACTACAATTTTTAATATTCAATATTCATTAAAAACTACCATGTAAAATAAAAGAGGTCCTATTTATACTAAAGAAATAAAGAATACATTGACTTATTTTCTTAACAATATTACCCTTAATGAGACAAGGGCCTTGTTTGATTGTCTTCTTTGTGAATTCTTGAATTTAAGGCTTAACCTTATGCACAAATGGCCTCTAGTCTTCCTCCACTTCATTCTCACGAACTTTCAAACTTCCTTTTTTACGAACATCCTACATGGCGTGCAACTCATTTATGCTAGAATCAACTATGCCATCCATGCTAGTATCATAGAGGGTGCTTGGAATGAGGAGGTGAGATTGTGGTGGTTCGAACATGTGATCAAGAGATGCCTAAATGACCGGCGCAGAGGTGTGAGATGTTGGCTATGGATGAATTTATAAGAGGCAAAAATAAATCAAAAAAATATTGGAGAGAGATAATTAGACAGAATATGATGCAATTTTAGCTTACGAAGGACATGACTTTAGATAGGTTGGTGTGATGAACACGTATTAGCATAGAAGGGTAGGAGATCGAATGAAGTTCATGCTAGTAGGTAAGAGTATTGTCCTTATTATTAGCCGTAGTGCTACACTTGTAGTTTCTTGTTTTGAATTCATGTTAATATATGTTGTTTTGGATAGATCGCTTGTAGTATTATTTTTTTGTAGTATTATTTTGTTACTTCTTATTGTCTTTTGTACCTCTATGCATCTTTTTTAGATTGTATTTTGCCTTAAGTCGAGGGTCTACTAAAACAACCTCTCTACCTCACTTCTGAAGTAGAGGTATGGACTGCATAACACTCTACTCTCCTTGACCTCGTCCTGTGGGAATACACTGAATATATTATTATTGTTGTGGTTATATTTTTACCTCTCGGTAAAAATTACACAAATGCACAATTTATGTTTCCAATATTACAAAAAATCCCAACTCCCTAAACATATTATAAAAATCCCAACATATAAACAGAATGCTATGTATATATCGGCTATGTTATGTATATTAGGAGGAAGAGAGAGTAAAGTAATTCAAAAAGTGAGAGGGTATAAGTAATTTCAAAAGGGTTGGTATTTATGTTATTTATACAATAATATATGCATTGTAAGCCCAATAAAGTTAAAGCAGAAAGTCCCAGTCGTAGTCCCCATTCAATACTCAGTTGTTTACTTCTTAGTTCGTAATTCTTATATTAGAAAATAACCCTAAATGGAGCTGGTTAATATCATCTTCCCACAACAACATCCACTCTTCTCAATATCTTCTTCAACAAGAAGTCAACATTCAACAACGACTTCTTGTTCATTGTTTATGTAAATCAGTTTCTATGTAAGATAAGTTCACTGCCACTCATTGCATTTAACAATTAACACAATGAAAAGTTCTTTTTTTTTTTCTTTCTTTCTAGCGTGTTTAAATTGCATTAAAAAAACACGGAGGTTAGCTGATAGTGACCCAATTAATTGCTCGATAATTGTTCATTTGATACCCAATCAATTGATATCTTATCAGTTGGGCTAGCCGAGTAGTGTATTAAAAGTTGATAATTAATAAGTCAAATCATTAAGCGTAATTATTCATTCATAAATATAACCATTAATACAACTATTTTCATATTTCGGATATCAAATTTTAAAAGGGGTTACACATTTGGTCAATTGATTAAAAATAATTATATTTGCTAGTTAAAAATATATAATAAAAATTATATACTATTCTATATAAAAATGTAATTTTTTTCGTATATCCTAAATTAATATGAAAAAATTCAAGAATTCCTGATTATTATTTTGATGAATAAATTTACAAGAATCTCTAATTTAAAATTAAAAAAAAAAAAGGGTTAAAAATACCTCTATACTTATTAAAATACCTCTA
The DNA here is from genome assembly GCF_002878395.1 of Capsicum annuum. NCBI lineage: Eukaryota > Viridiplantae > Streptophyta > Magnoliopsida > Solanales > Solanaceae > Capsicum > Capsicum annuum. The sequence continues at coordinate 48,260,978 of NC_061118.1, forward strand.
TACTTATATTTATTGGTCAGCTTTAGCATTCATTGAACTATGAGACTAATTTTACCCTTGTTGTTAGTGAAGTTAATAAATATGTCCCTCAATTTGATAGATCCCCCATATGAATTAAAATATCCAATTCCCCTAAAATAACCCGTATCACTCTTTAACCCCAACTAATCCACTAAACTAAAATCCAAATCAGGCTAGGGTGATCTTCTTCCTTCAATTAGTGACTGAAATTTGGCTCCAAACCTAATTCAATTATTCACTAAATTATTCCAAATTTGATGTATGAACTCTTGAAGATGCTTCCAATTTTTTGAAAATATCCACTTCAAAACGAACTTCGTTTGCGAAAAATTAAAATTTTAGCTTCAAAGCTTTAATGGAGCTTCAATGGTTGTCAATGGAGGTTTAAGTTTGACCTTCAAGCTCAGATGAACTTCGAATCTGGTTAAAAAGTGATTCAAGTTATTTTAAAAAAATGAGTGATTTTAATTTATTTGGGAATAAATAAAATTACGGGATATATTTGTTAACTTCACTAACAATAGGAATAAAATTGACCTTATAGTATAATGAAGAGTAAAGTTAACCACTAAATATAAGTAGAGGAGTATTTCTAACTCTTTTCCTTTTTAAAATAAGTAAAATAATCTTTTTTGGTCACACGGTTATTAAGAAAATTAAAAAGAAAAGTGTAATTGGGAATTGAGATGCTAGTTCGATCATCTGTTTTACAGATCGCGGGTCGGGTCGGCGGATCCTTATTAACGACTTTTTTGCCGCCATTTCAATCAAATTCAAAAAACGCGCACATTATTAGTGCAGTAGCAGATGAATAATAGATGATCCAAAGAGAGATAGAGAGAGAAGCTACAATCGGAAATTTTTCGTGCTAGGGTTTCGATAGCTTTACGATTTTTCACTGGAGATTTTCATACTCGCGAAGGTTATGTGGAATTTCTACAGCTCTATAATTTGGTATTGAATTTCAATTGTTTGATTTCCTTATTTTCTTCTCTCTCATTTTCAGGTTGAGATACTCTTTTGGCGATTTTTAATGTTCGAAGTTCCGATTTTGTTTTCATTAGTCAACTGTATTTCAAATTCTGTAAGTACGATGCAAAATAAATCTCGCTCTCCGTGTGTTGTTTTTGTATATATTTGCATTTCAAGGTTTCGGATCAAATTTGTGGACAAGCAAGTTATTGAGCTCGTCCGATTTTGTTCTGATTATTCAACTGTATTTTTGAATTCCGTTTGTACGATGCAAAATAAATCTCGCCATCCATGTTTTTTGGTAATATTTTTGTTGATTTTGTATGTTCAAGTGCAAGTTTGTTTCGTTTCAAGGTTTCAGATCAATTTATTTGCGGACAAGCCAGTTATTGAGCTCATCTGAAGGTGAAAATTTGATATTCTTATTATCCGTTTGGCGGCTTGAAAATGATAGTATTGGAACTTGTTCATTGTCTACTTTGTAGCAAGTAATTTACCTATTCTAACTTTAGCTTTCCTAATGAAGGGATCTGGAAAATTTGTCATGTTTTTTTTTTTTCTCTCTTTAACGATTTAAGATTATCTCACTTCATGCATATTCATGATGTTTTACTTTATTGAAAGTGAGTATTCATCAAGATGTAAAACTCAGATTTTTCAATATACAAGCTGCAAGCAATTTCATGTGATAGTTATCTTGGTTGTTAGTGTTATCAGAACGAATTTTATGTCTTTCCAGTTAAAATGCATTTGTATATCATGCATAAAATATGGATATTCTAGCGGCCATTAGGCAGCTCGTCTTTCACATCAAGCATGTTTGAAATTGGGTTATCCAGATACAGTTTGCTGTTAAGTGGATTGTCTTTTTGTGTCATTTGAGATGCAAAGTTTGTTCGGGAATGTTGTCAAATATGTCGTAGGGATAATTAGTCATTTCTCATTGTATTTTCATGTATCATGGCTATAGAATGCATGGGATCAGAAGTGTTATGCTCAGAGTTTTTAATGATTACAGAACTTTGTGTAATGTGCCATGTCATTATTACTGCAGTAGTAGATGAATAATAGGTGATCCATAGAGAAGCTTCAATTAGAAATTTTTGTGCTAGGGTTTTTATTGCATAGGAGCCTTATATTTTTTGCCGGAGATTTTTGAACTCGTGGAGGTAATGTGGAACTTCTACAGCTCTATTATTATTTTGGAACCTCGCGATTTCATATTGAATTTCAATTGTTTGATTTCGTTATTTCTTCTCTGCTATTTACAGGTTATTCCTATGCCTGAGATACTCTTTGGCGATTTTTAATCTTTTAAGTTCCGATTTTGTTCTGATTATTCAACTGTCTTTCAAATTCTGTAAGTACGATGACAAAAAGATCTCGCTATCCCTTTTTATTTATTATTATATTTTTTTAAAATTTTGTTGATTTCATATATAATTCTTCAATGAGTGCATTTCAAGGTTTCGGATCAAAAGTTTGCAGACAAGCCAGTAGCCTCCCTGAAGGTGAAAAAATTTGCAGACAAGCCAGTAACCTTGTCTGAAGCTGAAAAATTTGTTGCTCAAGCGCTTGATTGTCTGATTATCTGTTTGGTGGCTTGAAATGATAGGATTGAACCCTGTTCATTGTCTATGTTGTAGCGAGTCCTTTACCTATTTGATCTAACGTTAGCTTTCCTACTTACGGGATCTGGAAAATTCATAGTTATCTCGGTTCATGCATATTCGTGATGTTTGTCTTCATTGAAAGTTGATTTAATGCTGATTGTTCAATACATAAGCAGAACTTGTTTTTTTAACTGTTATCAAAACGAGTTTTGTGTCTTTCCAGTTAGTTTCTTTGGTTATCCAAGTATGAATGCTGATATTTCAACAGTTTATAAGAAACTAGAGGTTTCAGATATGGATATTCTAGCTGCCAGCAGGCAGTTCTTCTTTCACATTAAGCATGTTTGATATTGGATTAACTAGATACAACTGGCTCTTAAGCGGATTGTCGTTTTGTGTCATTTGAGATGCAAAGTTTGTTTGGCAATGTTGTCAACTTTGTCGTACGGATAGTTAGTATTTTCTCATTGACTATTTCTGTGTGTGTGGATGTAGAATGAATGGGATAAAAATGTTATGCTTAGAATTCTTAATGATTTCAAAATTTTGTATAATGTGCTATGAAAATGACAGTCATCTCTGAAGGTTGAGATGAGATGCAATGCTTGCTGGCGAGAACTGGAAGGACAGGCCATCACCACCACTTGTGGCCACATCTTCTGTATCCTAGTTTTGTATGTGTTCCATATCTGTTTTGTGTGTATTCCAGCCCCCAAGGGAATGTCTCAGCAGTCAGACAAACTAGATAATCAAGGTTTGATTCCAGCAGAGGAGACATTGAGTCCCATCTGCCAATGTCTTGGTGGGAAGAGTTATCCGCTACTATACTGGCGGTAGGGTAGCAGGTACGTGATGGATCATTTGATGTGTGTGGAAGCTGGCACAGATATCACCGTAATCAGAAAAAAAATAGTGTTCCCATATAGGCGTGTATGTTTGCAAAGTTTTCTCATGGACATGATTTTGGTGTACAACTGCTATGATTCCTTAACAATATTAATAGGTATGAGTGATGCCAGTAAAATTCTCAGCAATGACGCTGCTTGTCCTATCTGTGATCAAGTTCTCTCTAAAAGGTTAGTGCTATCTAATATCATTTTCATCAAGTGTTGTTTAGTTCACCTAATAATGATTGATTTTGCAAAAGGTATATCATAAATTTGTTCCGGAACATTGATTTTGTTTTCCATTGCTACATTGTACATATTAATTGAGTTGTCTTTTACTTCTAATAGCTTTAACTATTCACTCAAAGTATTATATAGCATCTTCTTGAGGCTGTTGTGTAACCAAGCCTCTGATATTTTTGTTTCAGTCTCATGAAACCTGTAGACGTCAATCCAAGTGATGAATGGATAAATGTAAGCACACATTCATGAAAGGGTTGCTCCCTTATCACTTTCTACATTTCCAATGACCTAATCATATTTGTATTGTATCTTACTCATTTCTTAATCAGCATCCTAGTTAAAATTTGTTCACACCCTCATGCAGATGGTCATGGCTGGAATTACACCACAGATATGTATCCATCATCGTCTGTCCTGTGTTGCAACATCTTTAATATTCAGTTTTACTTTTAAAACAGAGTGAAGTTAGCTTAATTAAATTAACATACTATTTCCCAAAGTTGACATAGGATAACAATATCTTTACAGAAATGGTATTTACATTAGCTTCATTACTTACTCCTTAACCACACCCAGTAATGAAGAGTGCCTACAGAAGTGTGATGTTCCAGATTGGACAAAAGGAATTGGAAATGCAGTTCAAGATGAACAAGATAGTAGCTCAATGCCGTCAGAAATGTGAGATGATGCAGGAAAAGTTCTCTGAAAAGTTGGAGCAAATTCACACTGCATACCAGAAGGTGTCTAAAAAGTGCCAAATGAAGGAACAAGAGATCGAGAGCTTATCTAAAGACAAGCAGGAACTACAAGAAAAATTTGCTGAGAAATCCAGGTTCTTCTTACAGTATTTAAGGCATATTCTATTTGTCCAATTAAAAAATTAAGAAATCCAGTGGAACTGCAAAAGTGTGCTCTATTATCCACTATAATCTATTAACTGGGGAGATTGGAAAGTGTGCTGTGGTTTACTGCTAAAATCTGCCGTCTTTGGTATGTGCTCTCAGAAATAACATAGGTTTCTACTACTGTCAGGCAAAAAAGAAAACTTGATGAAATGTATGATCAGTTGAGAAATGAATATGATTCAGTAAAGCGCACAGCCATTCAGCCAAGTAATTTCTTTTCAAGGCCAGAGCCTGATTTGTTTGCAAATCCTGCTAATATGATGGACAACAGAGATAACATGAGAAAAGGTAACTCATTTTGTATTTAGAATAATCACATGGCACATGTGAGGCTGGTGTAGTTTGCAAAACACGATTTCGTTGTCTGAAATGTATGAATACTCATTGTCAAAATTCTTTGAATTTCGGTATTTTGCTCTCAAAACTGCATTAACCTTTTAGCAAGACATTAGTCGACTCATTTGTCGCAGATTGGTCCGTTCTCACTCCTGAAACTCCAGGACCAAGAGAAGACATATGGCCTCCAGCAAGACAGAACGGTTCCAACTCTGGCCCTTTTGATGTCTCAAGTGGCTCCCCTGTAAGACAGTCAGCAGTACCAGTGGATGCTGGAAATAGAAGAGCAGGTGCACGTCCCATGCTTGGTGTTGCAACTGAGGCAACCAATCCCTCAATGACCCTTAGGAATCTCATCTTATCACCAATTAACAGACCTCAACTCTCCCGCAACAGACCACAGATGTTCACGTAAGCCACAAAATTTACATCCAATAAACTAATATTGAGAATTAAACTCTTACAAATATTTGGTTTTCCAGGTTTTAAGTTGGGAGATCTTTCAATTTCAGTAGTGTGGAGAAAAATATACCTGAGCTGCAATGATGAACCAGGTTTCCTTGACATTTTCATTGGGAAATATAGCTGTGAATGACAGTGCCAGATATTGAAATGCTTAGCTGACTTTTCTTTCGTGGTGGAAAAAGTAAAGATGATGTAGAGTAATATTTCATAGTTTACATACAAATGGATGATGTGATACGCTTTCCAGTTTAATAGTTGCAACTTCTCTTGCACTACATAAGTTGTAGCATATGCCTCTTTCATATTTGAGGAGTCAGAAGTTACTAGTTTGGACAATTGGAACACTATCTTCCTTGTGCTGTAAATTGCCAGTACTCTTTAGATTACGTGCTGCTAACCTACAAGAACTGTTTATTTTTGGTACTTATATGATCTCAAGATCTAGCAAAGATTCGAAATTGGAGCTTTTGGAGTGATTGGACAAATACTTGCACAAACTTGCACCAAATGTTTACACCAGATTGTATTAATTTATCATGATCAAGTGATGAATTGAGATGATAGAGTATGTATTCATTAACTATAGTTTAGTGTTTAGTGATAATAGTGTATATTGCATGTTAGTATTCATTTGATTGGCGTAAATGTCGGATGTGGTGAAGTTTTATTGTAGTCTTTTTTTTTTTTATAATCGAGGTGTCCGGGCCAACTTTCATGCACCTCAAATAATTCTACGGGATACCTGCCACCTCCCACCACCAGCAGGTTTATAACACGTTTAACAGAGTAGAATCATCAAAAATCCCTCTTTAAGATACCTTCCAATCCCAAATCCTCAAGCTTCGTAAATCCATGTTCTAAGCTACTGTTAACTCCAGGAGTTGGAGTTGCACATATTGCTGACATTTATGACATAGGAGGGGAGATCAGTGGATTTTATATGGACAAACAGAGATCATCTATTTGGAAGTTGCAATTTGATGGGAAGGACAACCAAGATTACACACATTGCTCATTTTGTTGAAAATTGCAATATATGAGTCTGCAGTAGTTATGTTAGTAGTGAAATATACTACAAGTCTCTAGGGAGAGATCTTATTTGCTACTATTGCTTAAGAAAAACCATGCCACAGAGATATTCTCTAATATCTGGTAAATGGAGTAGTTGTCATAAAGAAGTTAGAAGAGTGAGTAAACAATAAACAAGAATGTAAATAAGGAGTAAATGCTCTTTATGTAAAATAAAAGAACTGTATTGTATATTTAGCAGCCTTGACAGTTTGAGTAACTAAGGACCTATATATATGTAACTAGGAAACTCAACCGCGCTTCGCGCGGCAATAAGAAATTGAGTGAAATTACATTATTAATAATAAAAGATTAAATTTAAACAAAAACAAATGAAAGCTCAAGAATACTCAAAAAAAAGTAGTCCTTCATTTGAAATATATATATATATATAATAGTAAATTTACATAAATGGAGAAGGAATATATAAATTGAATCATAACCTCTCAAAATTTCTATTCGATTTTTTCATTCAAATTTTAATCTTTTGGGAAAGAAACAAAACTTAGTTAAGAGCCTATGTCCGGTTGTTGACAGGGGAGAAAGAGATACTATACTTCTAGTGCTTTATTGTTTCACTATCTTTTGTGCAATATCTAAGCTTTATCAACCCGTCTCTCTTGTTGCGATAAAAATATTAAAATTAGTGAGAAAATGAATACATGACACTAATCACCTAATTTCATTGCTAATTTACTAATACCATCATAACTTTTCAAGAAAAAAATTATTATATAGATCATCATTAATATTAATTTAAAATTTATAAGAGGAAAACTCATGAGAACTGAATGCCATCAGAAAAAAGACGAACAAATATTTTTTATGGATTCAAAGGAGAAATCACGATTCAAGAGTGTGTTAGATATGAAAAAAATGCTTTCGTGAGAACTATAGACCAATCAACAGCTATTTATTTTATCATTTTCGTCAACTTTAAAAAAAATTCAGTTTGTATATTTTATGGAGCCAATGAAACAAATCAAGACATCTTAAAACGAAAATTTTCTTCTCCTCTGATATATGAAAGATTGTCAAAACAATTAGATTATTAAAGTAACTCTTTATTATAATGTATTTAAGTACATCCAAACTGTTTTAGAAAGTACTTTTCAAATTTTTTATGTGAAAGGATTTATTTAGTTTAAATAGGAAAAAAGAATTTGTGCTTGAAAATAAAAAGATGATGGCATTTTTGTTAGAATTAGTGGTGACTTTTAGATCTTTTTTTAAAACGTAGAACATGAATGGAATAAAAAAGGAAAGTACTAAAAAGAAAGAAAAAGAAAATAGAAATGATGGTCATGAAGAGGTGTCACACCACACTCTATTGCATTTTGGATTATAACTCCTCTGCCTCAAGCATCTTTCTTTGATCGCATATTGAATCTGCGTTGATAATATGTTATTATTTGAAGTAATTAAATTTGTATAATAATTATAGGTACTAAATAAGGTAATGAACATTGAGTAGTTGCAAAAGATGAGTAATGTGCATTAAGAAATTTGAATGGCATCAATATTATTAAGTGTATTAATTTTAAATAATTGATAGTAGTTAAAGTTCTAGCTAGCTAGAGTAAGAAAAAAGAATTTTGCATAAAAAAAAATTAAAAAAGAGACAACATGTATCAAATTAAGAACGTGACTTTTGGAGTTGTTGTAACATATAATTTTAATATTTAAGAGGTAAAGATGAATGAAATAAATTGATTTTAACCTCAATTTCTACAAATTATTTAGAAAATTATTTTTACATTAAAAATATTCAAATGTGAACATGTAAAAATATCTGTCCATAGACGTTGTGTCATCGATTCTCTCTCTCTTCAGTTGATATGGTTTTACACATTTTTGTAATCATAAAATAGATATAGAAAATGTTGAGATTAATTAAAATGAGTAATTTTTTTAAAAAGAAAAGTCTCGAAGCTATTTTTTTTCTTTTTCAAGGTTTCATCCTTATGATTAAAGTGTTAGACATGACTCCAATCTGTATATATCTACTAAAATTATAATTAAATGGATTGTTGAAAATTCAACAATAATTAAGAGAGATAAAAAATTATAAACATAATACATTTAACATAATAAAGAGAGTTAAAAGAGTGACTTTTGACTATTTTTTACACATCAAATATAAATTAAGGCTAGCTTTTCTTAGCCGAAAAATGTGTCGCATCACTTTTCATAAAAGCTAGCTTTGACATTTGATCTTAATGTACAATTTTTCGATAGTCTAAACTACCACATGAAAAATAATAAGAACGAAAAATTAGTGTTAGTCTAAAAGGTATGACTGAAGTAACATTAAGATGGAGTAGTATTTGAGTGGTTAACTTAGATAGCAAAAGTAAAAGTAAAATAATTTTTTTTTTCTAAAATCTCTCTCCTTTTTGCTTCCATGGTAGATTTGAACCCGCAACCTTGAAATTGAAGGTGAAAAATATTCACTATCCGAGAAAGTGAAAATCTAATTTTTTACACCAAATTGAGGTTCAACAGTTAAATTAGTCCTTCCATGATTTTGTATGTTGCTACTCATGAAAAATTTCAATACAAATATAATGTAAAGCATAAAGAAAAACACCTTCAAGCCTCTCGATTTCTAATAACTCCTATGCTATTATCAAACAAATACTAAGAAAATCTATATTGCTGGAGGCTTAGGGAAGGGGATGACAAATGTATATAGAGCATAAAATATTCTAAAGATTTTGGCTTGCTTTGACCTTCCTTTAGTGTTGTTGATCATCTTTAATGTTAGGACTTGTTCCCATAAGAGTAGGCTAAGCCCGTGTAGTTAAAAGTTGCAATCATATAGTAGCGTATTTCATAGCATTCTGGCAAAATTACAATGAGTAAACAGGTAGTTTCGGTCTTCATCCCGTGTTTTGCATAAGACACATCCTTTCTCCACTTGCACTCCCCACTTGCTCATCAATCTATCTGTTGTCGTTAATTTATTTTGTCGTTGGAGTCACATGATGTATTGCTTTAGACCTGACAGGAGTACTACACATCAACATTTTTCATGGCATAAAGCTAATAGTATTAGTACTCAATAATAATAATGACAACTTCTTACCAGTTGTTCTTATGCTATACATTAAAGTATGTATAGTTGTTAATACACGAAAAGAAAGAAATGATCATACCATCACAAATATATGAAAAGACACAAAAAAAATAATTCTTAAGATTAGCAAATGATTGTAAATCTAAAATATCAAGTACAACTCAAATAATTTTAAATCAATTTAAGCTCAAGAAACTGAAAAAGAAAGATGCCTAATGCCCAAAAACACACATACTAAAAACTTACAACCTCAATTTTCCTCTTTTGCGTCCAATCATGGCTATGAAATTCAATATTGTCCTCTGAATAAATCATTGTACTTGTTAATACATGAAAAGAAAAAAATGATCATACCATCACAAATATATGAAAATACACAAAACAAATTGTTAAGATTAGCAAATGATGATAAATCTAAAATATCAAGTACAACTCAAATAATTCCAAATCAATTTAAGCACAAAAAACAGAAAAAGAAAGATGTTTAATGCCCAAAAACACATATACTAAAAACTTACACCTCAATTTTCTTCTTTTGCGTCCAACCATGGCTACAAAATTCAATATTGTCCTCCAAATAAATTACTGTACATATATAGAGGTTGTTTAAGTCACAAAAAATTAGATAAAAAAAGTTGAAAAGATATGTTATTTAAAGGAATATTTAATAGAGAATGCAAATGGATGAAGGTTTTTTGTAACTCATGAAATGTAATTAGATATAATGAATATAATAGATCTTTTTATTTATCAAACAAATTGATAAAAGAAAAGAATGAAGGAAAAAATGCCAAAAAAAAAAAAAGGATAAATACCAATGGAGATCATAGAGGGGTGTCACATCACCTCCTCTATATTTCTCCTTTATATATATACTAGTGAAATAGGCCGCGCTTCGCACAGTTGTATAATATCTTATTAAATATGTGAATTTCTAAATAATTAAATATAAAGAATAAATTATGATTCTTTTTAGTGTTTACTTCTTCTTTTTTCATTTTTGTCATTCTTCTTCCTCTTTATACTTAATTGCTTTTTCTTCGTCTTTCTATTTTTGAATCTGCAAAGATCATGATTGGAAATTGTTTGATAATTTTTTCCTATAAGAAATTTTATAGGAATTTCTTATAAAATAAGTCAAGTTATATATGATCTAAAGTGATGATTAAAAAAAAATTATGATAATATAAATAATGAGAAAAAAAGAAGTAAATATATAAATTTGAAAATTGAAAAAGATAAGATGTTAATATTATTTTTTGTCACTTACCCAATGCCTTTCACCACATTAACAACTACATAGTTACAATTATTAGGTATATTGATGTACATTGGAAATCATTTTATGTAATCACAACGATGCGAACAATAATTAGCATTAAAACACAAATAATTTTGAAATAAACTCCAAAATTGTTAAGAGGCAACAAATACTATCGTTTTTCATATGATACAAAACCAACAATTTAACATAAGATAACAACACTTGATATATATAACATGATAAACATCACTCAACAAAAGATAATTTGAAAAAGCTAAACTATAGATATAAGAGTACTATATGTTAGAAGAAAATTTGGGGAAAATTAAAACTTAGCTTTGGAATATGAAAAGACTTTATTCTGCAACCTAATAAATACTCCCTTTATTGAATATTATTTCAATTTAACTGTTACAATTTTAATAATCATTAAAAAGTTAATTCAATAGTATTAACTTATAATGTAGGTTTAGTTTGTTAGTAATTTTTTTGTAAGGGGCTGCAAAAAGAACCACAAAAAAAAAAATGAGAGAAATAAAAAAGTATAGTTACTACTACAAATTAAGAATAGAAGTTATGAAGATGAAAGGTGTGAGTTATGAAGATATCTCTTATAATAATAAAAAAATGAATAAAATACGAGAAAACGTTAAGAAAATGAGAATAAAGATAAATAAAATTTCTTTACCAAAGAGACGTGTCACATCACTTTTTATATTATAGATAGATATAAATTGGAGTAAATAAGATCGTTTGACTACTTGCAAATTGGATTGTAGAAAATAACATTATCAAATCTTTTATACGGAGAAATAAAAATCTCCTTATAAAAAAAATTACAAAACTAAAGAAAATGTAAATGACCTAAAAATTAATTATCGTTATCGATTTGGTTCTTAACTTTAGCAATTAACCGATAAATATGCTTACACTTATCTGTAAAATATATGAAAGACACAACTTTCATGCTATTTATATACTCATCAAAAATAGAGGAACTGAATAATATAAATTACTTATATCGAAATAATACGATTGATACAAGAATATTATGAAAAACCTACTTTTATTATACTCATTTCTCCTATCTATTAGAGATGAAAATGAAACTCCGTTTTCGGTCTCAAAACAACATGTTTCCAAAGAGATAACACCAATCTTGATTGTTTATTACCTGCCAAAAATAACAAATCAAAGAATCATCAAATCATACTATCTGTGTAAATTTAAATTCATTGAATCAGAATAACATCCAAAATAATGCCTTTAGATTAAAAAATATAAAAAGATAAGAAATAAAAAATAGTCCTAAGGAACGAAGAGTACTTTTTTTTAATTGCAATAGTTATATTAATCTATTGGACCTAATTTTATTGATGTCCCTACATCATACGTGAATTGCTTACTCTTTTACTGTGTGAACTGTTTATGAACATTTCAAGTACTTGTGCAGTTGGTATATATAAAATGCTACTAATTAAGATTAAGCCATAACAAAAGATTGTAGAGGCCGCATTGTATTCCTATTGTGAAAAAGTTTGAAAAGGAGAAAAAGATATATACTATTTAAAAAGAAGGAGGAGAAATGGAAATGATCATCCAACAACACTATAGATTATTGGTATTTATAGATTGAAAAAACAATAAGAATAGGTAGAAGGAAGTTGAGAAGACATACTATTAAGTAGAGAATACAAATATTTGGAGGTTTTTTTATAACTCATGAGATATAATTAGGATAGTAAATATGACATAATTTTTTTAATTAATAAACAAATTGATTAATGAAAAAAATTCAAAAAAAAAAAGAAGAAAGATGAAAAAAATTCAAAAAAAAGGAGAAGAAAGATAAATAAAAATGGTGGTCATAGAGAGGTATCACATCATCCCTGTCTTGTTTCTCCTTTATATATATATATATATATATATATATATATATATATATATTGATATATAGAGAGAGAGAGATTGTTCTCTTCTTACAAATATATATAATTAAGTTTCCCAATCACATGGCATTACTGGAAGGCATGAACGCCAAGACCATAAGAAGTAGGAAAATGAAAATAGGGATCAGCAGCAACATGAATGGTGGTGGTGGTGGCAATGGTGGAAGTATCAATGGCAGAAGTAACAATAATGCAGTAAGACAAATTAGAAACAACAATGATTCTAAGCTGAAGTAGCTCATGGTTGATGACACGTTCCTTTTACCATATTTCCCTTGTGAGAATAATCTTCCATACTCTAAAGTGGTATTAGCAGTTCTATTTTTCCATAGTCTTTCATCATTGGAGTTTGTCACTGCTTTAACATCCATAATCAATGTTGTTTAAGTAGTCACCAGCTCTACCAAGGCTCCTGAATATTGATTACGAGGGAAGACTTCTCTTGATCACTCTCGCCTAATAATCAAGGGGCGAATTAGTGAGTGTGTTGAATTTTTATTATCGTCACGATTGATCTTGAGAAAGGAAGAAACTAAAATAATAATAAAAGAAAATGGTGATCCAAGACACTTATGCATGCATTGACCAATCAACAAATCTAACAAAAAGAAGAAAGAAAGAGCAAGAAAGCTCATCAAGATTTTGGGATGAAAAAGAAAGGAGAAGGAAAGAAAAAGCAGTTTTATATTGACTAGTATTTCCGATTTTTGGTTTGAGATTTGTGATAATTGTTTTGTACTAGATCTGTTACTACTAGTATACATACCATGCCTATGTTATATTTGTTGGAAGAGAGAGAAAAATAGATGGGAAAATGGAGTGGGATTCAATGAATTCCCAAATCAAGTGGGGGCATTTTAATTCCTAGTTGATGTTTCTTGAAAAAGAAATTGAAGGCTGTCTCCTTGTCCGAGATTCTTCACCCCTGGACAATCTTGCTCTCTAGCCTAACCCGAGCAACGTCCAATTGAGCGAGCGTATCCCTATTTTGGAATTAAAAAAAAAAAAGATTTATGAATGAAGTAATCATTTAAGTTTGAGTGTTGAACTTAATTGAGCTTAATAAAAACATAATTGAGTTCTAGCTGAGTTAGAGTCGGTTTTTTAATGTTTGGTCTTAGTGTATTAATACGCAACTATAAATAATTAAATATATAATAAATGGTTGATTAAGAAAAAATATATACACTATTAGTTTAAATTGGTATTTGCATTCAAATATATACATTATATACACACATATATATATATACTAGTTTAATCGCACGTGTCATGCACGTGTAATTTTTGATTATTTAAAATTAGACGATTTTATCTATTGCAAAGATCTCTTAATGAAGTGCAAAAAGTTCAAATCACTTGTCAAAGAGAGACACGTCGATTTGAACCATATTTGTAATACGATTATTTTTTTTATTTCTTCTATATTTAAAATCTTTCCTTATTTTTAAAGTTAAATCTTAATAAAATCTTTGATTACTTACTTAAAACTGTTAAAAATTTGGTAACTTCTTATATTTTTCTTGTTCTAATGCTTTCATATTTATTTCTAGATTTTTCAAATCTTCTTAAAATCAGTTTTAGTTGATTTAGAATTCTTAAACCAATGAAAAACGTATTAATTGTCATTAATTTGGATGATTTATAATAAGAAAATCTTTTATCATAAATATTTAATTAATTTTCAACTTTTATGTATTAAAATAATAATTTTATCTAAAGAAGAGACTTTTAATGAAAGACAAAAAATTTAAATAATATTTCTCTATATATATAGAAAGAGAAAGACTTGATCCCGCCCAGCATAGCAGAATTTTTTGTTTTAGCCCCACAATATAAATATATCAACTTACTTTTGAATTGAATTGGGGTCGAGGCTATTCATTCTTCAACTGTGTCCAAACAAGGAATAAACAAACAAAGGTAAAGAGAAAGTGAGAATTACATTGGCAAGTAGGAGTTTAAACTTTGAAGTGTCTTTTACCATTTTACTACTTACCTCAAGTCTAACACAACTATGAAGGACAAAAAAAGTAAAATTTAAAAAGATATTAAGAAGTTCTAGGACTCTTTTAGCTATGAAATTTCTTCGCTTTTTTTCTGAAATTATTTTTTAATATATATATAAGCTTACTTGTCAGAACTTTTGCACTACCAAAAATTCGCTAATTTCCGATTGAAATTTTTGACTTAAAAAAATTAGTCGGAATTTTCCGACTACTTCGGTCGGAAATTTTAATTTTTAATTTTTTTTTACAAAATATTATTTCGATACTATTTGTGATTTCAACAGTAAGAATCTTTGACAGAAAATAGCGTGAAATGTATATTCCGACTACTGTAGTCGGAAATATAAATAATTAAATAAATATATTATTTATATATAATTAGACCCTTATACAAAAATTAAATAATTATTTAAATAAATTATGAAATATATATTTTCAACTACTGTAGTCGGAAGTATAAATAATTAAATAAATATATCATTAAATATATAATCAGACCATTATACAAAAATTAAATAATTATTAAAATAAATTATTAAATATATATTTTCGACTACTATAGTCGGAAATATAAATAAATAAATATATTACTAAATATATAATCAGAACCTTATACAAAAATTAAATAATTATTAAATATATATTTTTGACTATCGTAGTCGAAAAAAATAATTAATTAAATATATTACTAAATATATAATCAGACCCTTATACAAAAATTAAATAATTATTTAAATAAATTATTAACCATGTATTTCCGACTAATGTAGTCGGAAAGTTAAATAATTAAATAAATAGATTATTAAATGTATAATTAGACTACTATACAAAAATTAAATAATTATTTAAATAAAATATTAAATATATATTTCCGACTACTGTAGTCATAAATCTTAAATAATTAAATATATTAAATTAGTTCCCGACGGAAGTAGTCGGAAATTTATACATATATATAAGATCAGGACGCCGCACTTCTCTCTCATTCTCTACTTCATCTCTCTCTCTCACTCTCTTCGTACTCTCTCTCTACTTGGGCTCTCTCTCACTCGTCTCTCTCCCTCACTCTCTACTTCGTCTCTCTATAAGCTAGGGTTCCTAAACTTGATGCTTTTAATTGTTCTCTCTAAAAAATTGACGACGGTGGAGTGGTAAAAACGACAGTGAAGCGAGGGTATTGAAGGTCAATCAAGAAATTTCCATCTTCACGATAAAATTTATTTTATTTTCTACAAGGGTTTATGAAGTTTAAAAATCTGTGAATCTGTGTTAGTATTGGCTAAATCTGTGAATTGCTGTTTAGACGCTTAACATGGAATCTCATTTTTGGCATGTCTACTATTTTGAAGATTATGTTCATGTCTACTATTCCTTGTACAGTCGATTTTTACATATAGTAACAATGTTCCAAAAAAGGGCTGCACTTAGAAAAAACTTAGGGAGTAATGGTAAAAATTTGAAGGTTTTGGGTACTGAAATGTGCAGTGGAACATACGCTCCTTTTATATTCTTAAATATCCTAATTTTCTGAATATTATAGCAGAAGTTTGGAGGAAAAACTTGCACCAAACGAGACAACACACAACTAACTTCATTCTGAGCTTGTGATTACACCAAATAAGATAAATTATAAACTAGTGAGATTTAGAGAATCCCCAATAATCTCAGTTAAATAATAAAGTTATTAACTATTGAAATGAAATAGACTCAAATTGAGTCTAATAATTAGCGATGATCCATATAGCTGATGGATAGTTATACCAAACAAGAAACAAAGTTGGGGCTAATTGGAATCATAGGTTCAACTGAATTAATTCTTTGGCTCAATATATATGTGTATAAACTATAGTCTAAAAATTATTAAAATACATTTATAAGATCACAGTCACTTTGAAATTAAAATCATTGATTCTGATTTCGTACTTTCTGCTTCAAATGGGTAATAATAACTGGAAAGTTCCACACACATTTTGCTGATTTTTTTTACCAGTTACGTCTAGATCAGCTCATCAAATAATTTAATATGACACTTTTTTTGTTACTTAGTAGTATTTATAGTTTTTATTTAGATCTTCCTTCAGCCTATCATCAAGGAGGACATAAAGTGTCATTCTCTAGTTTTACAAATCTCTTATGGGATTTGCTGCTCCCTCTTTATCTTCTATTAATAAAGCTATTATGAGAAAGGGTCCAGTTCTCAACCAACAATAAGGTTTCTAACTCTGTCAAGACATAACTGATGTAGAAATTCATTCTGCCCGTTTTTCTATAGGTGACGACAAATAACCTGGGGTAGATAGTTTCAATGTACATTTTACCAAGAAAGATTGGCCACTTATTGAAGGTGATTCTGGAGGTTGTTAAGGGATATTTCACTTTAAGCTTTTTGCATAAATCTGTAAATTGTACTTCCATTACGTTGGCTGTAGAAACTCAATCCTACAACCATAAAGGAGTATAGACCAATAACATGTCGCACCATTTTGTACAAGATTATTACCATCGTCTTGACAACTCGATTACAAACTGTGATTCCCATAATTATTAATAAATCTCTATTAGTAGAGGCTAACATCGAGCTATCATCGAGCTGTCTATATGACTCACTTTTTTGTGTTTTCTTTAGGTCCAGGATTTGCATTCCATTATTCCTGACTGCTACTTGGAAGTCAGTGTGCAGTTATTTATCCCCTTTCTTCTCAACAGGTTTGTGAGATTCTACTGTTAGTTATCTGTTTCGTGACTTTCTCCCTATTTGGCTTTGCATTCCATTATTTTGACCTTTTAACAATATTAGGCATATACAGTAGGCAAAGACTAGATGAGTGTTTTTCTTTTGTTTGGACATATTATGAGATATTAATAAATTTTTGACATAGGTGTATTCGTAGGTTCCTTTCATTTTGGTGTTGAACCAGTTGTAATGATTTAAGTGTAGAGACACAAACAAAAGGTTCGTCGCTGGCTGTTTTACTATGTTGTATTGAATCTCTTGGTTTCATTCTTGTGTCTATTGCGTAGTAGCATCTCTAAACAAACCTTTTATTATTTTGTTTCTCTTGTTTTTGTTCGTCTTCTCTATTATTATTGTTGTTGTTCTTGTGTAGATGGAAAATAAAGATCGTACATGGATGTATAATAGACTTTATCCTAACCGTGCGGGGATGAGAGAGGAATATAAACATGGCGTAGCTAGATTTATTGCTAAAGCAATGACACTTAATGATTTTCTTATTGAAGGGACGATTAGGTGTCCTTGTTGGAATTGCAAGTGTTGCAAGTTATTGAGTCCAGATGATGTTACATTACATCTTTATAGGAAGGGTTTTATGTTGAATTATACTGTGTGGACAACTCATGGAGAGAATAGTGCTGTTAATAATTTTGCTTTTCAGAATTATGTTTAAAGTCCAATAAGAGAGAATAATGTTGAAAGTTCACGATATAGTGAGATGGTCAGGGATGCTTTTGGGACACACTCAGGGGCTCAAAATGAACCAAATGATAAGGCTAAGAATTTTTACGAACAGTTAGAGGAAGCTAGTCATTCATTGTATGAAGGATCAGTGCATTCTAAGTTATCTGTTGTTGTTCGGTTACTGAGTATTAAATCAGATTATTCTATTTCTCAAGAGGGTATGAACTCTATCATTGGACTTGTGAATAAACTTAACCCAAATAAACTTGACTTACCCAAAGATTTCTACACAACAAAGAAGTTGGTTTCTAAGTTAGGACTTTCATCAGAGAAGATTCACTGTTGCGAGAAAGGTTGTATTTTATTCTATAAGAAAGATGCAAATTTAGAACATTGTAAATTTTGTAATCAGCCTCGTTATAAGAAAGTCACACATGCCAAAGGGAAGAAGGTTCCTGTGAAGTCGATGCATTACTTACCCCATATACCACGGTTAAAGAGGTTGTATGCATCAATGAGCTCTGCCCCTCATATGAGATGGCACTATGAAAAATAAAAGAACACCTGTGTTTTATGTCATCCGTCAGATGGAGAAGCATGGAAACATTTTGATAGTGTGTATCCAGATTTTACTAGTGAACCAAGAAATATTAGGTTGGGATTATCTACTGATGGATTCACTCCATTTTCTATCTCAGCTATACCATATTCATGTTGGCCAGTGTTTGTGACTCCTTATAATCTCCCACCTGAATTGTGTATGACGAGTTAGTATATATTTCTAACTTACATAATTCTAGGTCCTCGCAATCCAAAAGTTTTGATTGATGTATACTTGCAGCCCTTGATTGATGAGTTGAACTTATTGTGGCCTGAAGGTGTGGAAGCATATGATGTATCAATGAAACAAAACTTTAGATTGCGTGCTACTTTGATGTGGACTATAAATGACTTTTCTTTTTATGAAATGATGTCTAGGTGGTCGACCGCAGGCAAGTTAGCTTGCCCTTGTTGTATGGAAGACACAAAAGCATTCACTTTGAAACCTGGGGGTAAAAACTCATGGTTTGACTGTCACCGTCGATTCTTGCCAATGTAACATGAGTTTAAAAGAAATACTAGTGATTTTATGAAGAATAAGACTGATTTTGAGGAGCCACCACCAATTTTGTCGCGAGAACAAATTTAGCATAAAGTGAGGAATCTGCCTAAGGTAACAGAGTCTCCACCATCTAGGATACCTGGTTATGGTATTACACATAACTGGACTAAATGGAGTATATTTTGGGAGTTAGATTACTGGAAGGATAATCTTCTGCCTTATAATCTAGATCCCATGCATATTGAGAAAAACTTCTTTGACAACTTGTTTAATACTGTGATGGATGTAAGTAACAAAACAAAAGATAACTTGAAGGCCAGGATGGACTTAAAGGAGTATTTTCGGCACAGTGAGTTTTACCTGACATACTTAAACAATAAGATTTAGAAGCTCAAGGCCAGCTACACATTCACTTTAGAGGATATAAGAGTGATTTGTGATTGGGTTAACAATTTGAGAATGCCAGATGGATATGCGTCAAATTTGTCTAGGTGTGTTGACATGAAGGAAGGAAAGTTGACTTCTATGAAGAGCCATGATTGTCACATTTTCATGGAGTCATTGATGCCTATTGCATTCTGTGCATTGCCCGATAGAATTTGGAAGCCCATAACAGAGATAAGTTTATTTTTCAAAGATTTATGTTCTAACACATTAAGAGAGGAGAACCTATCTTTGATGGATATCAACATTCTCTTAACCTTAAACAAGTTGTTAAAAAATATTCCTCCTAGTTTTTTTGATATTATGGAGCATCTTCAAATTCACCTTGTGCGAGAGGCACAACTTGGAGGGCCTGTTCAGTGTCCATGGATGTATCCCTTTGAGAGGTATTGACCTTTAACATTTACCTTCATGTGTTTTAATTGAACATTATTTCATCTGAAAGATCATACTATGCAGGACTATTGGCAAATGTAAGCGGACCATAAAAAATAGATCCCAAATTGAAGGATCAGTATGTAAGGCTTATTTGGCTAAAAAGACCTCTTATTTTTATTCATATTATTTTGAACATGATGTACCATATCTGAGAAACCGACCTAATAGGCATGATGATGAAGACAGTACAAATCCCTCTGCACCACCATTTTCAATATTCAATCAACCAGGTAAAGGAAGTTCGAAAGGTGGTCTAGTTTGATATTTGAATGAGGCAGAGCTTAAGTCAGCTACAACACATGTATTATTAAATTATCCCGAGGTCCTGTCTTTTTATAAGTGAGTATATTTATATTAAGGACAATCATTCAAGGTCTATCTAAAAGCTTTAACTAATGAAAGTCATAACTTTGTCGGACAGCTACTTCGTGGATTTATACGGGGATGCTGCTGTTTATCCTATGTTTTCAGTATGGTTTAGAGAATATGTAAGTGTAACTTAAATATTTAACACGATTTACACTTTTGTTCAATCTCATGTATATTTAAATTCTTACTTTTTTTGAACTTTTTATAGGTTCATAATCCACTTAATTATGACCCAAATAGCCAATTTTTACGTGATATAGCTTGGGGACCTGATGCTAAAGTCAGAAATTTTTCTAAGTACTCTATCAATGGTTACAGATTTCATATAGAAGAGTTCTCTAAGGGCAACAAAACCAACAATAGTGGAGTTTGGGTGAAAGGTGATGGCAGTGTTGATTATTATGGTGTACTTCACGAGATTTTAGAACTCGATTATCATATTGGTTGGCCGAAGAAAAAATTGGTTCTCTTTCGGTGTAAGTGGTATGATCCAACGCATAGGTTAGGCACAAAGGTGCACCCTCAGTACAAAATAGTTGAAATTAAGCGTACAAGGGAGTATGGACTCTATAATCCATTTGTCATTGCACAAAATGTGAAAAAAGTATATTACGCTCCTTATCCTTTGAAAAAGAATAAATTTGCATGGTAGATAGTTATAAAAATAAAGCCCGTGGGTAGAGTTGTAGTGGAGGATGCATTAGATGTAACGTATCAGAATGAAATTTCAAGTGTTAAAGAAAGGGTGGATGATGAATTAGCAGGTGAGTTGCAGCACGAAGGCCTATATGAAGAATTTGATCCTTCTGAAATTAGATTGAATGTTCATGATTATGGAGAAAGAACATCCGAGGCAAATGACGAGGAAGATCCGACTGATGAAAATGAAACAAACGAGGAAGAGTTACTTGATGAAAATGAAACAAGTGATAAGGAAGAATCGATGAATGAATATGAAACAAGTAATGAGGAAGAATTGATGAATGACTATAAAACAAGCGACGAGGATAGAGTTGTTATTAATAGTAGTAATGTGCTGTAATAAGGTTTTGAATTGTATTTTAGCTGCTGCTTTTTGTTATTTTTCTTGACAATAAAGTGTCTTTTCTTTGTTAACATTTGTAGTGCCAGTAACTATGCAACATGATTTGCTTGTCTTGTTACATTTTCTTATTACACTGCACTCATCTGTATGCTTGTTCTATCTACATCATATGGAATCACACTGCTTCCTCCTTCTATACAGGGTAAAAATGACTTACTTGAAACTATCATTTGTGCTAGACTTCTTTTGTATCTGTAATATATCACTACAGTGGGATCCAACCCTGCCATTTTTAAGTTGAGAAGTCAAAGCAAGGAGTTATTATCACTAGTAATGTATGCTTGTTTTGCAATATGGACTGTTAAAAGTTCCATTTTTTCTCCAGTCCTGCATCAGTATGGGTATTAATGAAAGGTAGTTATTCTACATCAGCAAGTTGAATTTGTTAACTTTATATGTGAAGAGTCAATGGTTGAACTTGTACTATATAACCAGTCCTTATATACAACTAATGAGTTCACAACCTTGTTTTTCATACTCCAACTCTTTCATGGTGCGTTGATCTCTTGATGTGTATTGTTTGCTATAGCTAAATCCTGTATGAGTAATTATATATTTGTAACTCATTTGCCGAATCAGTTGTTTATGTTATATTGTGGTTTTGTTTTTACCAGGTGCTTAATAAAGAAAATCAATGGCATCAAAAGGTCATGGTAATGGACAACGTAAGAAAGGTAAGAAAGGAACTAATAATCTTCCCGCAGGTCAATATACAACACCACCACCACTATCTGTTACACCAACTCTTCCACCAGCTACTAAAAATATTCTTCCTCCACCAAGGTCAAATATTTCACTACCAAATACATTTTTCATGCCCCCACCGCCCTACCAGTTCTAGCTCTCTTCTCCCCACAATAGTCTGCATAGTAGCTCTTCATTTGTACCTTCAACATCATCCACACCTAGCCTTTCTGGATTGAGAATTGGAGGTGCTAGCACATCAACATTGCCATCCATTGATAGTGCTACAGCGTCTAATGCCACAGCACCTGCTTTCCAAATTTCAAAATTTAAAGAGATAGTAGAATATGACGGTAACGGCAGGCTAATTATCGCCCCTGATGGTGGTAATGGGTAAGTAAACCTTATGTTTTTTTGTAATTTTTAAAATTTTTGAAAGATAAGATAATTTAATATAATTTTATTACAGATTTATTCCTGCGTGTAGCGGCGGACATATGATTATAGAAGCAATTAAACTATCACACTGCCTAATGGTTTTAGAAAGTAAGAAGAAGAGAGTTAGTGGTTTAGTTAGAGAGGTGATGACTTAATTGGAAGTAATGAGCAAAGTATTTATTGTAGCACTCTTAGTATAAGCTAGCAGTCGTTGGTGTGGAGTTGTCTTAGGTAAAACATGGCACAAGGGTGTAGTTTGATATATATAGCCGATGCGTGTAAGTTTTTAGCCAAATGTAGCATATAAAAATGGGAACATCTTTAAATAACCCTTGAAAAATCGAATCCTTTTATAGTTCAACTTGTTCTTTAATATTCTTAATCACTTCAGCTTGTTGTATACTTTCTTTAAGATAAATTCTTCATACTTCAAATCGTTGATCTGTTAAAGGACGAAAACTTCAAAAATGTGTCGAGTGCATGACACATATTATAGTACAAGATGTAACTATTGTTAAGTACAATCTCTGCACCATCTGTCTATAAAAGAGTACATCATTAAGAAGCACTATCGATTAACAAATGTCCAATACAAAATACCTGCAAAGCGAAAGGCCAAGACGACACATTATTTTGAAATACTTGTGGATGTAGTAGTACTAAGAGAAATGAAATTTCCAAATACAGTCATCCATACATATGTTGCTATAAGAACTCACTTAGCATTGTAAATTTGTATAGTAGCAATTAGGGATACTTAAAAAAATACATGTTACAAGAAGTAAAATTGTGAAAAATCAGAATTGTATGGCGCATGCTACTAAAACTTGTAGAAAGAAAATAAATCTTGAGATGTTTATGAGAAGGAATATGTCACTGACTTCAAGTTAATTCAGAAAATATTGCTTGGTTATCAAAGTGATAGAAAAAGTGAATAAATATGCATTTCAAAGAAGTAACTGCAGTTGGTATACAATATTTACTTGAAGTTATGCGCCCTCTTTTTTACTAATAATAAGTTTAGTGCCATAAATACTACAGACGGACCTCTTTGTTTCCAACCAAACTCCCACATACTTATCTCGACCTTTATCTTGTCTAAGTCACTATTGCCTTAACTGCAGATGTTGCTATTGGTGCAGTAAATGGGCTCACTTTTGGTAAGAAAAGTGAAAAAAAAATCTTCAAGAACTAAGTGTGGAGTAGCAGAGATGATGATGATAATAAGAGGAAGAGTTATAGTATGGAGTGGAGATTCAGGGCAGCTTTTTTCTACTAAAAAATGGACTTGTTTTTCTTTATTTTGGTGTTTTGGTAATCAATTACAGTGATGTTCTCTTTTAGACTCATTCACTTCAAAAGCTTCTTAAATTTATTAGTCAATTTTTGGTATGAATATTGCACGAGTGTTGTACTATTTTCTAATCAATAACCTATATGCTTGCTTTGTAATTTAATACTTACCTTACCATACCAACTTTTTTCAATTAAATCAGTATCCGCAACCTGTTAGTAACCTTTGAAAACTAATCTTGTTTTATGACTCAGCACCATCAGCACCATTGGTAGGATCATCTAGACTTAGTTCAGCACCATCAACACCATTGTCATGATTAGCACCATTGTCATATTCATCTAATTTTGCAGGAATATGAAAATGGGGGAAAAGAGCGCCCTTATCTTGAGGTCTACGAAGAAACGCATAGGAAGAAAAATAAGGACGGTACAAGAGGAGATTGGGTCGAACCGCGTGCTAGGATTGCATATGTAAGATAATAACTTTTACATACATTGTTTTATTATTACTCAACTTTGCTTGTTTACGTACTGACAAATAATTTTTCTTTCAGGAAGAATTTCAAAAAAACATAGAAGAGTGGCGTTAAACCCAACCTACTTCAGAGGATGGTACCATGGTCCAACCATCACCTGTAGAGATGAATAATATGTGGACAGTTGTGGTAGGTGGTCCAAAGTAGAACCTACGGGATAGGAGTTCTCCAATCCTCGAGTACTCCTTTGTTATTTTCTAATTCCTCTTCTACTTTGCAAACTGTGGAAGAAATGGAAGCGATGAAAAAACAAACTATAAATTGACGGAGAATTGTGTAGCTAACGATGCTAGGTTTGCTAAATTTGATAAATTGAAGGAGTCGGTTAAGAAGAACATGCCGCAACTATTTCATGACGAGGGAGATAATGAATCTGATGATAATTAGATTGTAGTATTGTTCTTGTTTTTTGTTGTGACATTTAGATGTTTAAACTATTTGATTTCATGTTTGTTTTGAATGGTTTAAAGTGGTTGTATTTATAATTTTTTGCCGTGTTTGATCCTATTATGAAAAATACATTAGTTATTGTTTATAATCTGAAAGCAGTGTAAGCTAATGCAATATAATAATTATTAAATAATTATTTATCACATAATAATTATTTATTAAATTTTTTACTACAGTAGTTGAAATAATTATAATATTAGATATTTATTTATTAAGTTTCCGACTACGGTAGTCGGAATAATTAAAATTATTAAATAATTATTTATTAAATTTTCGACTACAGTAGTCGAAATAATTATAATTATTAAATATTTATTTATTATATTCCGACTACAGTAGTCGAAATAATTAAAATTATTAAATACTTATTTATTAAATTCCGACAATGGTAGTTGGAATAATTAAAATAATTAAATATTATTAAATAATTATATATTAAAATTTTTACTACAGTAGTCGGAATAATTAAAATTATTAAATAATTATTTATTAAATTTTCGACTACTGTAGTCGGCATATTTATAATTATTAAATAATTATTTATTAAATTTTCAACTACAGTAGTCGGAATATTTATAATTATTAAATAAATATTTATTAAACTTCCGACTACATTTTCGACTAAAGTAGTCGAAAATATCCGACTAAAGTAGTCGTAAATATCCGACTACAGTGGTCGAAAATTATTTTTCGACAAGCTATATTCCGACTACCATAAGTAGTCGGAAAGTAGTAGAAAATACCTTAATTTTCGATCACATTTCGACTACATTGGCCGTCGAAAATTTAATGTTTTCTAGTAGTGTTGGTCTCTATCATCCCTACTGCAAAGATCAAGAAAAGTAATAAATAACCCCACTAAAAGTTGTACCTCTTAAATATTCAAACTAGATTACAATCTAAAAAGAAGTAGTGGAAGTGTAAATACAACGAATAATAACAAAAAAAATTAATAGCACCAGAATAAAAACTACAACAAAATAATATGATAAACAAGCTATCAGAATAATATGATCAAATCTAACCTCTATACAAAAATTACTCAAAACCCTACTGAACATTCCTTTACCACCTTTAAACTATAAAAAAATATGTGATAATAGAGATATCATTAACCTCTACACAACAATTCATCAAAGTTCAATCGAATATTCATCAAAACAATACGATAATCAAAATATCAAAATAATACGATTAAAACTAACCTCTATACAAAAATTACTCAACACCCGACTGAGCGTTCGTCTACTATTGTAAACGACAAGAAAAATAATATGATAATAGAAATATCATTAAACTTAACTTTTACGAAATAATTCCTCAGAGTCCAATAAAATATTCATCTACCACCTATATTAAGCAGAAAAAACAACAAATAGTAATGGAAGAAAAATTAAACTACAACAAATAAATATTAGATCAGTCTGTTAAACTTAATTTTTACGCAAAAAAAAATTATCAAAGTCCGACTAGATATCCTTCATCTATATATATAGACTGCTACCAAAATTCATAAACTCCACAAATTATGATAATTAAATTGAACTTTACAAAAACTTAACATACAATGAATATAACAATTTTGCATAAATAAGGTAAAGGAAAAGAGAATTACATGGAATTTTAAAAAGAAAATTAAGGAACAGACTAAGTATGACAAATTTGAACTTTTACATAGGCAAGCTTAAGAAGAAGAAAGAAAAATTTCAGAAATTTTATACGGCTTTACTATATCTAAACATAATAATTTATAAATAGAAGAAAACTAACCTAATTAAACTTGGCCCCTTTTTTCTCGGTCTTAGCTTTTTAAATTGACCAGAAATAGTGCATCCTTTACCTGTTTAAACTCGTTTAAATTTTTTGGTGCAAAATATTTGGTAATAAATATTACGACCTTAATTATGTAATTGATTTTTAAATTATTAAATAGTAAAAAAATAGTAAAAAGACGATTTTATTTATTGCGGGTTGTTTTAATGAAGGAAAAAAAGTTCAAATCACTTTTCTAATGATCGTAACACTTTTAATATATTATAGATATATAATGGTAATCAAATTGAATTATATGTATTATTAGTTTAAATTCAAACTCAAGTTCAAACTTTAGATTCAAATTTAACATTGAATGGTACTTTCAGCTCCTGACAAAAAATAAAAGTAAAACAATGAAATTCAAAAAAATTGTCTGGTATTAAATTTCATTAACCTTTTATTTTCTAAATTTAATTACATAGCATACCACCTGTAAAGTAGTTTCAAATAATGATGTGTATAAAAAACTTTACAACATATCAATTAAACAATACAAATTATAAATTTATTATAATACCAGTTAATAGTTATTACATTGACCAATTTCTAACGTGATTAAGCTTAATAAATAAATTTTAGTTTAAAATAAATAATCATTACATGTTGAAAAGTGAACCAAACAAGCTGAATCAAGTCGAGTCAAGTTAAATTTGAGTAAATTCCTTAAATTGTCACTGAAGTTTTACAAATATCCAATAATGTCACTTATGATTTTTTTTGGACAATAATATTACTGAACTCTATAATTATTCCAAAAAAATAAAAAAATAACAGAAATGCTAATTAGGGTCAAATAGGTCATGGATCATGGGTTATGAATAATTAAGTGTTGGGTCAAATATAGTCAAATGGGTCATTAAGTTTTTAACATTTTTGTTATTTTTTTGTTTTTTGGAATAATTATAGAGCTCAATGATATTATTGTCCAAAAAAAATCATAAGTGACATTAGTGGGATGTTTGTAAAACTTCAGTGATAGTTTAAGGAATTTATTCGTTAAATTTTGACCAAACCCAAATGGAGCAAAATAAAAGCAAACAAAATCGAGTCTGCTCGGCTCGTTGCCCATAACCCCGCACTACGATGGAGTAGGGAATTTATACAAGAAAATTCAGAAGTGACTGTTTTAAAATTTCTTTATCACTTAAATTATTTTTCTTATGTCCAAAGGATTGACAATTTATACTAACAAGAAAACCTCTCCGTTAAGGACTGTTTTACCTTTTCAATGTGAGACTTTTTTGTGCAAATTTAAGTTTAAGCGTTCTTCAATATGAGCAACCTGGCAACGGGTGGGAGAAAAATCAAGAAAATCGCCTTTATCCTATTTCCATAGTATTCATAATTTTGTGATGAGCAAGGGTATTCATTTTTATCCAGCCAATTGTCCTTAATATAGTGCATGCACCAAAATACGCAGGTTTGTTGCTTTATCAATGATTCAATAACAAATTCAAGATAAGGATACATCACTTAATTACATAAAGGGTGTAAAGATATTTCTTAAATTAATTAATATATTTATCCAGTTATAATAAGTAATAGTATGCTTTATTTTTTGATTATTAATCAAACTTTGCGCAGTGATTATTATTGAGAGACCCCAAAGAGGGAAAATTCAGTACCATACATGTTAAACTCATTAATTAAGTAAATCATTTATGTCAGACAATATATATCATACATCATTATTATAGTAATGTGGTAACTGATAAGTATTCTTTCATTCAAGGATTTGACAAATTTTAGATACATAATCATCTTTGATAGAAAATGTTTTACCTCTAAAATAAAAATTTTTAATGCAAATTTGAATTAACTAAACTCTAAAAGTAAGTAACGAATACCTAAAGGAAAACAAAAACAAAAACTCATTTGTTTGCTATTTCTTTGGGAACTTCTTTAGAAGAGGACAAATCGAAATCACTGTCAGCCAAAGTCTGCTGCTTCCTTCATTTTTGACTTTTCATTTTTCACATTGTTGTGACTTGTCGTGTTCTCCTTGAGCCTTTTTGATACTCTCTAACTTCATGCATATTTTTAACTTCTTATGATGAGTCTTTTGAGTTTTCTTATTCTTGTAAGTAAACTATACTGAACTTTTATGTATTCATAGTCTATAATGTTATGAAATACACATTCATTTAATGAATATCCACACATATTCACAAGGTTACATGAACCTGTTTGGATTTAGAGAATGGTATTTACTAATTTGGACACTTTATATTGGTGATCTTTTGATTGATCTTCATCCTATAAATTAGGATGTCATTCACCATTGTAAGACACTTGAAAGGAGAAAAAATTTCTCTCCTCTCTGTATCTCCTCTAATATATCTTGTTTTATATGGTTTCGAGCTTAATTTTACAATACGTTATCAATACGGATTGCTTTTTCTTTGTCAAAAATCAATGGTAAGATTTTCTATGGGTTGACCTCCTCGTACCATTTCGACTGCAAGGTATATTTCACATTCTATTATTTTATATTTGAGTTTATTTTTATTTGAAATTTAATGTTGAACTTGTAAAAATGAAAGTCCAACTTGTATGTTATTTCGTATGTAAAATCATATTTTTTTTAAAAAAAAAAGTTATAAAATTGTATATCAATTTAAATTACATCACATAAATTAAAACTGGCCGCAAACCCAAAAACACAAGTGGGATTAGGATGATGGTTCGGAAATATGCCGTTTAAAAGAAAACTTAAGGTTAGCTGAGCAATCAAAGTCATTTGTCATTTCATGAAGTATTGCCTAGGGCAAAATTTCACGACATTATTATTATTATTATTACTCTTATGTCTCATGTTGTCCATGCCTATGTAACGTGATATAACGTAACACCTTATTGTTCCCAAAATTCCGAACCTTATTAAAATCAAACCCCCATGTTTCCATGTTGCATGTCTCAATTTCATCATTAATTTAAGGAAAATATATTAGGACTCTCAAATTAAAATTGAATTTTCAATTGCACACTTTATTTTTATGAAAATCTCCTAAACTGTTTCAAACTAGAATTATTAATTACTCCATACCACCATAATATTGCATTTGCATAACTAAATTTTGGGATGGGATATTATTTTGTGTATTGGAACCACCAGGTTTGAAATCATTAAATATTTATGATTAGACACAAATTATGACAATTAATGTGTATTCATGTGTGAAAGTCCATATCCAAGAATGAAGGTGATCAACTGTAGTATTTTGCGTAGCTCCTTCGAAGTAGAGATAGCCGATTGAGAGTTTACTTGATTTTCGCTATCATTACAAAGATGAATTTTTGTTGAGATCCCTTCACGATTGAAAATAGTTACACGCGATTGTGATTCAATCACCCTCACAACTTTGCGAATGCGACTCCATCCCAACATATCTTAAGTGTCAAATCATGTCACCGAATTATGTGGATATTGATAATGTTATAACTAATGAAAGTTTTCAATGTGTTGAACAGTTACTTCATAAGTTTGGAGGGTAGTAGGACGACTTTGAAACTTGTGATATCAAATACGTAATATTTTATGACTATAATTTTGAAATTTGTCATCCTAAACAAGCTTTAGTGTTTGTGTGACTATAAAAGTTTGTGGTTGAACGTAACCTGCAAGATTTCAAGGCAAGTCATAAAGTTGTTGTGACAAAAATAAATGACAAAATGAAAGATAAAGTTAGATATATATGAAGTGATTGTTAGGATTTTTGCCCCGATTTTTTTGGCAAATTTAAATTTTACTTTTTTTTTGTAAGGAAAATAAAAGTAACCATAAATACTTTTACTTTTCCTGAAAGGAAAATATAAAACATTTTCATATTTGGCAAATCTTTTTCTTGGAGGAAAAGTTTTGTACATCTATAAATAGAAGATCCCATCTCATACCACAACACAATAACATCCACAATGTAGTCATTAAAGAGTCTTTGTTTAGGGGGAGATTTCTTCCAGTAGGTTTAATGTTTTTCGATATTAGGTTTTATAATATGTAGGCCGATTGGTCAAAACATATAATAATTTTATAATTTTTAGTATTGTTTTCTTAGTCTTCTGATTTATCATCTTATGGTTTGCAAACTTTAAGCTTCTGCATGACGCCCTCTCGATTTCGAACCCAACAAGTTGTATCAGAGCCTATGGTTCAAAGATCTAGTGGTTTGGTAAAGCGAGGTTGAAGACAAGTCCAAGGCAGTTCTAATCAATTTGCAATCAATTGGATGATAATGAAGATTTTATTCAACTACATGTGGAGAAGATATTTCAATCATATTTTCAACAATCCTGCTGTCACATCTTTGAAAATAAAGCTCTCTTTTAACCCTATTTAGGGCTCCAATATTTTTAACCCAAAAGGGATAATATATTTTTAACCCAAAAGGGCTCAATTTTTAAGCATGACAAACAACAGAGATAAATGAAGATTATGTGAAGAACTAAAATTATGCATATGACATGAAGAAGGCGGATCAAGTCAAGAAAATCAAGCCAAAAAGGAGAGATTTGTTAGGATTTTTGCCCCAATTTTCTTACCAAATTTAAGTTTTACTTTTTTCTGTAAGGAAAATAAAAGTAATCATAAATACTTTTACTTTTCCTGAAAGAAAAATATAAAACTTTTTCATATTTGACAAATCTCTTTCTTATAGGAAAGGTTTTGTACATCTATAAATAGAAGACCCCATTCTTATAACATAACACAATAACATCCACAATGTAGTCATTAAAGAGTCTTTGTTTAGGGGGAGATTTCTCCCAATAGGTTTAATGTTTTTTGATATTAGGTTTTATAATATGTAGGCCGATTGGCCAAAACATATAATAATTTTATATGTTTTAGTATTGTTTTCTTTGCCGTCTGATTTATCGTCTTATGATTTGCAAACTTTAAGCTTTCGCATGACGCCCTCTCGATTTCGAACCCAACAGTCATTTGGGCTTGCGCAAGCAAACAATGTTTATTTTATATTTCCTCAATCTCAAATTATTCATTCCAAATTTTTTAATTTTATTTCTCATTTTACTTGTCTTTTTTCATTAATCAAGAAGAGACAATTTTTTTTTTCATGTTTTATCCTTTGCATTAGTTATTTTTTCTTCAAATTAAAATGTAAACATCATTTAATAGGGGTACAATAGTAAACTAGGCATGTTATTAATTATTTTTCTTAATCAATGTGTCATCTCAATTTGGGACGGGTTATTTGGGACGAACATTTTTCTTAATCAATGCATTGTATTTGAAAAAGAATGGATAAGAAATAGGAATAAACTGATCTTTTTTTATAAAATAGATATGATATTTGAAATTAAATAAATGAAAATTGATCTAAAATGAAATTCTATAGCTTCTTAATCTCTCCTATATATATTCCTACAATAATACATAATGTTAAACTTCTGTTCTTCTTTTTTTGGTTCTATTGATCTTTAGCTTTATTTGTTAATTAATATAATTATCGCATTCTTTATATTCTTTATGTTTTAAAAACTTTATTAATTTAATATTTTTATTTTTATATAAGATGATGATCGCTTGATAGATATCTTTTTGTTTTATATCCAAACATGACTTCAAGTAAGTAATATTTTTAATTCTGATTTTGTTCTTTGATTTTACTGAAGTAAGTATACTCTATTATGTAAATCAAAACTTTCCACTACAAATTTTAGTCAGATTAATATTTTTAAGTATAAAATTTTGTCAATATTTGACATTATATATTATTTCATTAAAATCTTTTAAGTTGTAAAAAATAATAAAGAAATTATGAAATATAATTTTTTTTGTAATTACATGATTGTTTCTATTCAGATAGATTTTATTAGAGATAGGGTAGGGAGGGGAGGAGGGAAGGGTATATAAACAATCTAATATATTTAAATTATGAATAATATATGAAAAAATATGAAACATACAACAACAACAATCCTAGTGTATTCCCACAAAGTGAGGCCTGGGGAGGGTAAAATGTACGCAGTCCATACCGCTACCTCCAAAGAAGTAGAGAGGCTATTTCGGATAGACTCCCGGCTCAAGATAGAGAAGTACACAAGGTCATAGTGGAACATGAAACAAGATGGATGACATAACAGAAATAAGAAATAAGAGATAATAAAATAAATATCAGAGAAATACGAAATAAGAGAAATATGAGCAATTCGAAATAAGAAATAACAAATCTGACACCCACCTAGTATTAACATACACTTGCGGCCCAAAGACACCCACCACACCTAATCCCTCCTGACTAGAGGCTCATACTCAAGGACATAGTCCTAGGGTTACTAATCCGGCTACACAAGTGCTCTCCTAACACTTTGCTACAGCCCACACCCTCACACTAGCCTTCTACCCTTATTTGCGCCCTCCACACCTTCCTATCTAGGGTCATGTCCTCAGTAAGTTATAGCTGCTTCATGTTATGCCTAATCACCCCCTTCAGTATTTCTTCGGCCTATCCTTGCTCCTCCTGAAGCCATCCAAAGCTAGCCTCCCACACCTACGAATTGGGGCATCTGTGCCCCTCCCCATTACATGCCCAAACCATCTCAGTCTTCCTTCTCGCATCTTGTCCTCCATTGAAGCCACTCCCACTTTCTCCCGGATATTCTCATTCTTAACTATATCCCCTCTAGTAAGTCCACACATCCAGCGCACTATTCTCATCAATCAGCACTACATCATTCATAAATAACATACACCAAGGCACCTCACCTTGAATACTCCACGTCAAAACGTCCATCACCAACGCAAAAAGAAACGAACTAAGAGTCGATCCCTAGTGCAAACCTGTCTCAATAAAAAATGCCCTGAGTCTCCTCCCTCCGTCCTCACCCAAGTCTTTCCTCCATCGTACATATCCTTAATAGCTCTGATGTACGCCACCAGAACCTCTCTCACTTTTAAGTATCTCAAAAGAACCTCCCTAGGGGCTTTGTCATACGACTTCTCTAGGTCGATGAACGCCATGTGTAAATCCCTCTTTTTTCCCCTATATTGCTCTACCAATCTTCTAACCAGGTGGATTGCCTCTGTCCTTGAGCGACCAGGCATAAAACCAAACTGATTCTCTGAAATGGAAACGACCCTCCTCAACCTCCGCTCAACCACCATCTCCCAAATCTTTATAGTGTGACTCAACAGCTTAATACCCTTATAGTTGTTGTAGCTCTGAATGTCACCCTTGTTTTTATATAACGGGATTATCGTACTCCATCTTCAAGCCTCAGGCATTCTTGCAGTCTTGAAAATACTGTTAAACAAATCAGTCAATCACCTTAAACCAACCCCGCCAGAATACTCCCAAAAATCCATAGAGATCTCGTCAGGCCCTGTCGTCCTAACCCTCCGCATCCTATGAATAGCCTCTCTGACCTCCTCAACCTTAAAATGTCTACAGTAACTAAAATCACGATTCTCCTTCGAGCGCTCCAACTCCCATAACTCAATGCCTCTGTCCCCCTTCTCATTTAAAAGTCTATGAAAATACTCCTGTCATCGCTTTTTAACATGAATATCCTCCACCAAAACTCTACCATCCTCCACCTTAAGGTACTTCACTTGATCGAGGTCACAACCCTTCCTCTCCCTAGCCTTAGCAAGCCTACACAACCTTTTCTCCTCGTCTTTCTCCTCTAACCCTGCATACATGCTCTCAAAAGCTGCTATCTTAGCAGTCGTAATTGCTAACTTAGTCTTTTTCCTTGGTACTTTATAAACCTCCCTATTCACCCGCTTCTTATCTTCATCTTTACTCTCAATCAGCTTAAATCTTTACTTTCTTCTTAACTTCTTTATTCCAATACCTCTCTAGTCGTCTCCCTGATGCAGTTGGCAGCCTTATCCCATATAACATCCACGTCCTCCTTACACTCACACACCTTATTTCTCACTACCTTTTCCCTTATCTCCAATGCACTAACTGGCGTCAAGCCACCCCACCTAATTTTGGGTCGACCCTCTCTGGTCCTACTCTTCTTCATAATCAAGTCCATCAGCAGAAGCCTATGCTGGGTCAAAATATTCTCATTCGAAATGATTTTACAATCCTTACACAAAACCCTATCCCTCTTCCTAAGCAGTAGAAAGTCAATCTAAGTCTTGGCTATCATGCTTCAGAAGGTAATCAGGTGATCTTTCTTCTTCGGAAAGCTCTAATTCACTACCACTATCCCAAAGGCCCTCACAAAATCCAAAAAAGTAACCCCCTCACCATTTTTATTGTCAAAACCAAAACCTCCACGCACATCATCATAACCTCCCGACAAAACCCCGATATGCCCATTGAAGTCCCCTATTATGACAACCTTCTCTGATCTAGGCTGTAATACACTTTGAATCATGTTTAATTTCCCTAATTTATACTTTTAGTCATGTAGAGCATTGAACAAGCTTTCCATCGATACCAATTTTATCAAAATCCAACATCGGACGAAGAAGTTATGGTCGTTGTACTGAGCGTTGTCAGAATCGCAGGTTTGACGGTCGATCTGACAGACCGCCAAGTCCTTGGTGGACCTTCAAGTGTCCCGTCAGACCAAGGCTGTGGCTTTCTCTTTTGGTCATCATGTGACGGCCAAAGTGGTGGACCGTCAGAAAGTTGACGGACTGTCAAGAGGCCCGTCAGACCGAGGCAGAATGTCCCATTCCTGGACCCTGAGTGATAGACAATCTGGTGGACCGTCAGATTTCTGATGGACCGTCACTTTGACCGTCACTCCTAGGCAGAACATCCCAGTTTTGGCACTTGAGTGACGAACGACTTGGTGGACCGTCAGTCCCTCTGACGTACTGTCAGGTCGACCGTCATAGACCCTCGATCAAAATTTTCTAGACAAATTTTAAAGGGACATTTTGGTCTTTTCCACATCCTCCCCCAGTTCTATAAATACCGGGCCAAGGGCCTTCAACTTTATTTTTCTTCTCTCTTCCACCCAAAAATTAGGGTTTCCAAAAAAAATCAAAATACTCTCTTCTTTTTTCATAAAAATTCAAGAGGGATCAAGAATGATCTAGAGAAATCAAGAACTCCTTTCAAGATCCTTCAAGAAAAGAAATTCTCGGGTATGTAAATGTTGATTCTTGGGTCCCTTTCATCCAAGAAGCTCAAGTAGCACTTTTTAAACTTAAGGATTTTATGTTTTGTGATATTCCATGATTTTTATGAGTTGAAGTTAATGTTACTTGTGTTGTTGAGTTTGGATTCACAATTGTTTGCAAGATTTATGGTTTTTGACCCTAGTATGTGGAATTTATGTGATGTTGTGATGAGCCGTTTTGAAGTTGGTGTCTATGTAAGATGTTCATGACATTAGGGTGTAGAGATAGTTGAATAAGCAGAGTATGCACCCCATAGGTTGGATGAAAGGGTGAGGTGAAGCATAGAGGGGCATTGCAGTATGTTAAAGGGGAAACCCAAAGTTGTGGGCTAGTCCATGCACACCTAGTGTTTGATAGAATGCCTTAGTGAGCAGAATGAGCCATAATAATAATATGAAACCCCCGAGTAGGTGTATAACCGGACATGTCTAGTGGTTGTCGAAAGACCGTAGTGAGTAAGTTGAGATGAAATAACGGTAAATCTCCCAAGTGAGTGCCTTTTGATTTATTTTAAGTTTTGATACATGCTAAGTGGTTAGCAAGAGAGTAATGACATGATAGTGTGAAGTTTTCCCAAAATCTCGTGATATCTAGATATATGTCGAGATCGATATAGGTGTGAAGTACTGGATGCAAGACTTCGTTGAATGGGGTATAATTTAATAGCATGTCTTCCTTAAGGTAGTTTGTGATGATGAATCGATATTGATGACCCCCTGAATGTTGGGAGTGATCCTTTGGTAATCATGATGGTGAATAGAGGTTTATATTTCCTAAATGATAGATGCAATGCCGTAAGGTTTGTGAGGGGGAAAGTATGTTATGATTCTAAAACGCTTAGAGTAACCCCTTGGTAGTTGTGATGATGAGTAAACATTTGTGAATCCTTGGAGGCTTAAGGTGATGTTCTAATGATTGTGAAATTGAATATATGGAATGATTTCTGAGTTTCTTGTGAATATGACTGAATGATGGTAATGATGCATGAATGCTTGTGATGCTTGAATGAATGATGATGCTTTACTTCTATGTTATCGAGTCCTGGGGGTATTTATACCCAACAATAAAGCTATTGTCTAGAGCCCGTATTAATTTCTTGATAATTCCAACCGAGCCATGATTTTCAGAACTCAGTGAACTATAAAACTCTGTATCCTCGGACAAGTGCGAAGCTTAATAAAGCTCAGTAATCTCAGTTATCTCTGTAATCTCTATATCGCTAGTAATGTAGCCTCAGACCTGTACTCAGCCCAGTCCTAATGGAACTCAAGTGATTCAATTCTAATCTCAGAAATGATTTGAATAATCTAATTAAGCTATGTATCGTCAGTCTATAACGTGATTCGATATTATTTCTATCAGATACAGAACCAAGTGATCTCAGCGTATTTCAGCCAGGTCATTTGAGAAACATGATCATGTAAATAGATTCAGCTTTATTGTGTTTATTGTAAGGATTCAGTGAGAGTCTTTCAGTTGGGAGTAAAAACTAGCATCGAGTGAGAGAAGAGATGGCGATTTCTCCCGTCAGAGAGAGAGGCCGGAGTCATTAGTAGCAATTCCTGAACTCCAGAACTGCGTAGCCAGCGCAGGATACAGGAGTCCCCGTCAGTAGAGGCTGTCACCGTCAGAGAGGTTGACTATTATATTGCCTCAAGTCGACTTCCTGTGAGGGTCATCCTATCAGAGAGGCTTGACCCGAGAGCGAGTCTTTACCTGTGGCACCGTATTGACGCCCTTCCAGCTGAGGTTACAGGTTGGACCCCACCTGTGGTAGGTCAGGGCATGTCAGTTAAGTAACTACTTCTCACAGTTGCAGTCTCAGTATCAATCTTCAAAAGTCAAGACAGTGTGGTACAGTCATCTATCTCAGTAAGAAACTCAGATAGTTCCATTGATTCATGGACCATCCAGTCAGATAGGCTTGGCCTCATATACAGATGCTTACTATCATATTTAAAGATCTTCTGTCAGATAGGATTGGTCTCCTTCTCAGAATTTGTTGAGTATTATTGTTGTCGGATTAGGATATAATCCTATTTTCTTATCATTGATAAAGCTTCCAAAGTTATATGTTAGAAAAATTGAATCTCTAATTTTGTCGGTTAAAAGCGGTAAGCTCAGAAATCAGTCTTTGATATAAGTATACTCAGATCCTCAGTTATCAGTACCAGATGAGTCAGTGGTTCAGTATCTCAGTGATTGTAGTGAGTTTAGCTTGCAGTAAAGCGGTGCCCAAGGTCAAGTCTCTAGTGTTGTGATGATTATGAGTATGATTCATGCATTCTTGTATGTGTGCTTGTTTTCGTGTGGTATTCTCATGATCATTTAGGTTATACATATTTTGCATGTATGGGCCCTTGCATTTAGCCTTACCCCGTCTACATACTCGGTACATTTTGTGCTGACGCATTTGCGCTATGGTGTCTCATTTGACACCATAGGTTTAGAGGTACAGGACCCAGAGTATCATCAGCAGATCAGTCCCAGTCAGTAGCAGTAGCAGTGAGTCCTCTTCTTTTGAGGATAAGTTTCAGTTTTCTATTATTGTAATCAAAATTTTATTTACTTTCAGTTGCCTGAGTTAGTTGGGGACCTGTCCCATCAACTCCACAATTCAATCAGAGTAGAGGCTTTTCAGATGGATGTATTATATAGTATTTAGTTTTATATTTTGAGTATTTATAGATGTGTTGAACCTTATGGCCAGTTTTTACATTTATTCCGGATATTATACAGTGTACGGGTACAAATATCAGTAAAAGGTTAGCTTGTGGTCCTTCGGGGTCACAAGCACTGTGTGACATCTCGGGATGGGATTTCGGGGCGTTACATAGGCACACTTCTCACCACCTCGTCCAAAGCCTCCTAAAATCTCGCTTTCACCTTCTTTTCTAAGCCCACCTGCTGTGCATAAATACTACACACATATAGCATAGACCCCCCAATGACCAATTTAACGATCATCAACCTATCGTTGACCCTCTTAACCTCCACCACCTGTCCTCTAAGCTTCTCATCCACTAAGATGCCCACTCCATTTCGACATCTCTCACTCCCTGAGTACCACAGCTTATATCCATCCACATCCCTAGCCTTAGACCCTACCCACTTAGTCTACTGAACACACGTAATACTAATACTCCTCTTCTTAAGGATCTTTACCAACTCAACAGACTTACCCTGAGGGGTCCTTATGTTCCAAGACCCTATCCTCAAGCTATCCTCTCGTCGAACCATCCCTAACACCCGACCTAGACCCCCCTCCCACCCCTACCCTCCCCTCTTCACCCCCTCTCAAAACAACCCCCAACCCCAACCCCTCGAACATGACCCTATTCCATCATCGACCCTTGTTTTATCCCTTTTCGGGTTTTATTTTAAAGAAAATGGTTTTGACCTTTTTTGAAGCTATTTCAAAAATTCAAAAAAATATTTTGAAATAATTTTAAGAAATCACAGAGTCGCCACTTGATTTTTATATAAAATATCAAGAAAAACTTACAGAAATTTCAAAGATTCAAAAACAGAAATAAATCTTTAAAATTAGAGAAACTTAGTAAGGATTCAATTAACTCCCTAAGAAGGTTTTGAAGGCACTTAGGAACGTCCGTTTTAAAATGGTTCACCAAAAGATTTTTTGACTAACTTACAAAAGGTGGCTAAGGTTGCTTTTAAATATTAAAATTATTTACCAACTTTAAATATTGAAATTATTTACCAACACATTTAAAAAATGACATTGTTATTTATTCAAATGAGAAATAGTCTACTTGAATTAAGAAAAAGATTACAATGTATTCTACCTAAATCAAAATTAAACATGGCGAAATGATGGTTGATTCTCTACTCGAAAAAAAAAAACACGCTTCACTTAATTCATAATTATTTTTTAAGAAATAAAAGTTAAGAAATATCTACTTGAGATAAAAAATAGAAATCTACCTAAATCGGATTACACTTTGAATTTAAAGGAGAAATAGGTTGATTTTCTTGGAAAATGATGATTATAAAGTTATTTACTATTGTTGTTGTCACGGAAATGGTCGTCTTGTTATAAATAACATCTTTACAAAATTCTTAAGAAAAATGTCATGTTAAAGATATTTTATCAATTCTAGAAGGTTAAAGTTTACGAGAAAGAAATTAGTTTTTCGAGTGTGAGGAAAGTCACTCTTTAACCCAAGTGGGCTATTTCTCGTAAACAAGACAAGTGTCATTTTTGACTAAAGTACGTTTTTATTTTTTTTATAGAGACTTGTTTAAGAAAAAGCCGACAAAGCTAATGTAATTCTCCTGTTTTTTAGATAGGATAAATTACGTGGACAAGATTATAAAATAAGCGAGGAATTCGAGACAAATAGAATGGCGACAACGTGGGGAAATCACTAGATTAAAATTAGTTAAAAGTTTGTGTTAATACAAAATAAGGAAGCATTTAAATTGCAATTCATGAGAATGTAAAATAAAAGTTAGAATTGGGCCACTTTAGGCCCGCTAGTAGGCTGCCCAGCCCCTGGGCCTGCATTTTATGGACTTTTAAGTCCATTTTTGCTCCTGTATATCAGCTGTATACAGCAGCTATTCTTTCCCTGCGTTTTTGTATATCAGAGTGTATATCAACCATATATGCATATATTATATTTAGTCCTCCATTTGTATGGTCAGCTTCTCTTTTCCATTCTATGGTATGTATCACACATATACTACTGTATACATGTTGTATATCGTCGCACATCAGCTTGCTTGCAAATCTGATTTTGAGGCATGACTCAACGTTCGGGCACTGCTAGTCCAATGAATGATGCAGGGAAGAATGAGTCCATTATGGACTCGGATAATTCATGCATAGAGAAAACAATATGGGAATTAGCATCAATACATGGTAGCAAACTAAACTCATCATTCCAATTTAGCAACTATCATGCTGGAAAGAGAAATTCAAATACTAACTCGTACAGATGCCATACAAATCAAAGTTTTAAGCTTTTGTAACTCATACACAGTCAAAGAAAGAACCATATTTGACAAATTAGACAATGAACACATGAACTTTTAGTTTTTAGAAGTAATTGGAACCATGAGAACAACCAAAGAGGGACTAAAACAACATACAACTTTCAGGTGACAAGAAAAAAAAGTAAAGAGAGGAAAAAAAAGAACAATGAAGAATCATGGACAATGATCACGTATAGAAACACACGAAAATGGTTTCATGAAGTAGCAACATTCCATTCCATCAACTGGATATCACAACCGTTTACTGCTAGCAGCTTCATCAAACAACTAGTTCATACTTATTATCGCAATTCTTTACACAAAATTAAGAACCAAAGTCTCCGAATCTCAACATCCATCGTCACAAAAGAATCCGCAATAGTTGAACTAGAGGGAAATTTTCTAGATGAAAATAAGATACAACAGGGCACTATTTCACTAGAGAGATCCTTTTTTAGAAGAACACAGGAGAAACTCCAAAGATTCGGCTTCATAAATCTTTTAAGCATACCTGACTTGATATTGCCAATCAAGGAGATTGCTAGGGACTTTTATCAAAATTGTGCTTAATCCACAAATTATATTTGAACGACCATTATTCGATTTTAGTTAATTGTTAAAGATAAAAATAGCAAATCACAAAACACACATCCAAAACTCAATCATACTCAGAAAAACACAAACAAGAAATTACTTCGAAATCATGAACGACCTTAAATTTCAATTCCAAATTCTCGTCATAACAACAAAAATCAGGCAATACCAGTTTCAGGTTACGAATCACATAGCTCGACATGTCCAACAACAGATCACAAAAGCGCTATAAATTTCAGTCCCACAATTTGCTAAATTCCAAGAAGAAAAGAGTAAAAAGGATGAAATTTTACCTTTTTCGAGGCAGCGACCGGGACTTCGAAACTTCGTCGGAACAACGTCCACCGCGATTTCAAGGCTTTAATGGAATTCCAACGATTTGGAATGGATTTTGAGAACGCTCTGAATTTCTCGGTTACGTAAGGTTAGAGGTGTGCACCTCCAGAACCTTCAAGATTTTCCCCAAGAACCCCCCCCCCCCCAAACCCCACCCCCACTCTCTTCTCCTTGGCAGCTATTTATAAGAGAGATTTGGGGTGGAAATAACTAGGGTTTTCGGACTTCAAAAAAGGATTTGAGTTGAATTTCTTGAGATTTTCAGTTCCACAGTAGGACAAAGGCTTCTAGTCGAGGAAAAATCCCTCTGAAGCTCTTATAGGGGACATCCTTTCTAATACGCCTTTCCCGGACAAGGATTTTCTTTATGATTTTCTTGCCCTTGCTGGCCTTTGTACTCAAGAATTAGTAAAGGAAAGGAGAAAAGAGTCGTTTGGCTTCATGGTCAAAGAGGTGAATTAATGGTTTCTCAAATTGGTGAGTCATAGGCTGAAAATTATGAAAGCCTTCTGAACTTTGGCCATGGATGGATGAATTGCGAGGGTAAAATGGTAAAAGGGACGATTTAGAGTTTTACCATTGAATTGTTGTTGGTTGTCGTTGTTGTTGCACGGGTTTGCGTTGAACGCCGTTGCAACGGTGGCTGTTTGCCGTTTGAAGTTGTGTTGCCGTTATCGTTGTTGAGACGGCGTTTGGCTGGTGGGACCGCTGTTGTCGTGGTATTGCTGTTTTGCTGATGTTTGTGGTTAGCGTTTTGCTGTTGTTGATAACGCTGGGATAATCAAGGTGGGCCGGGTCGATTCTGGGCTCGGGCACGGAGGTTGTTGTAACTGTTCTTGGGCTGCTTTTGTGGCCAAGATTAAGATGGAAAGGGTCAAAATTTGGCCATTTATTAAAGGGAAAATTTCAGAAATAGTAACTTCGTAGTCTTAATTATAACTTTTAAAGCAACAGTTTCATAATTACGAAAAATAGCAAATTATATTTGTATTTAAGTAAAATATTGTTATATAAATATATATACAAATATATATGTATTACTCATAATAAATATGCACAACTGAAAAATACATATTCTTCTATTACTATGAAGTGAGTAAAATATTGTTACTTTTGTTATAAGTTGTAATTTTAAAAAAGCATTACTATTTATTGTAATTATAGTCTTAAGGATGCCAGTTTCTGTAACTTTTCCTCTATTAAATGATCAAGTTTGACTAGAATTTTAGTCAATTTTATTTAAATATTAACCATTTGAACATCAATTGACCAATTATATTTCAATTGTGATCAATTTAATTTCAATTATGGTCAATTTTAATAGATCGACTAAATTAAATTAAAATTCAAAATAAATTAACAATTAGTTTAATCCCGAGTTTCTTGATTTAATAAGATCAAATAAATATTTTATTTTATTTTGGTCTTATTTTATGTTCAATTTAAATCATTTTGAGGGTGAATTATATTAAAATTTTAACCATTTGAATCAATTTTTGTGATAACCATTGATTGAAATTCAATTTCTCATCAAATAGTTATTTAAATATTAAAATCATATAATTCTGTATAAGTGAATAAGAACTATATAATCGTTACCTAAAATGACAAAATCACCCAAACAAATACTTTGAAAAGCTTTTATCTAAATAAAATAAATATTGTAATTTTATTTAAAATCGAAGAAACTCGGATTCAAACTTAGTCGTAGAGGAAAAAAATTAGGTGTCAATAACCCCCACAGTCACTCCTCAAAAATCAAAACAAAGCCCTTAACTTTCCAACAAACTGGCAAACAAACAAACAAAGCCACAAAGGAAAACAGCAGGCACACATAAAAAATATACTATCAAGGATACACTATCCGGCCTAGCAGCTAGAACAACACAACAATATCCGCCAATAAGTAAGCCAAACCCAACTATAATCACAAGGAATCGAAAACAAATATAAAGAAACTAATCTGTAAAGAGTAACTAAATAATAAAGTTCGGATGTCACCGGGGTACTCTTGCGTGTGCTGATTACGGCAATTTTGATGTCGAAATTGGTTACCGAAATAGAGTCGTTTAAAAGAAGCTGCTGGTACATCGCCAGAGCATCTTCTTAGTTCTGCCAGCAACTGGTTGCCGTTTGACGTCACACCAACTGTTTTAACCGAGTTTGACCGATGTTGCACACTATGCTATCGCCGGAGTCGAGCCAGCGAAAATCCTAATTCCACCGACCATAGCAATGACGAGAGAAAAAAAGAGCAGAGAAGAGAGAGAACTGGGGAGAGAGAGGACTGGAGAGAGAGAACGGGGGAGTGAGAGTGGGCCCTTACCTGTGCCGGCGCATCTACGACGTCGCCGGCGTCGGAGTCTGTTGGATTACCAACTAATTTATTTATCATGGGTGCCTAATTACATAGTTATTTTTTCATATAGATTCGGTTAGAGATGGGGGATTATATGAGGATGGGTGGGTGAGGTGGAGGAGGTTTATTTTTAAAAAATGATGTAATTAGGGAGGGGGAGGAAATATTAACAATCTAATATCTTTATATTGTGAATAATATAATAAAAAAATATAAAACATATTTATTACAATGCACAATTATTTTTTCGTATAGATTTGATTAGAGGTGAAAGATTGTGTGGGTGGACTGACTGGAGTGTATGTGTATGTGTATATGTGCATGTGTATGTGGAGGTGGAGTGGGGGTAGGGTGGAAGGTGAAAGAAGGGAGATGGAA
This sequence comes from Capsicum annuum, assembly GCF_002878395.1. Classification (NCBI taxonomy): domain Eukaryota; kingdom Viridiplantae; phylum Streptophyta; class Magnoliopsida; order Solanales; family Solanaceae; genus Capsicum; species Capsicum annuum. Next base: position 48,305,658 of record NC_061118.1, read on the forward strand.
CATAAAATTATTTTTACAATTACATAATAATTATTTTTGTTATAGATTTGATTAGATGTGTGGGATTGGGTGGGGACGGGTGGATGTGTGTGTGTGGTGTTGGTGGGGGTGGGGGGGATTTTTTCTTTTTATCTTTTAAAAATTAAGGGAGGAGGAGGGATGTGGAGATGGAAGCGAAGTAGGGGTAGATTTTTCTTTTTTTCTTTTTTCTTTTTTGCATTTCATTAAGAAATAGTATGATAGTTAATAAGTTTTTTTAAGGATAATATGATTTAACATACTCAAATGAGATATTTCAATATAAAATGATTAGAACTATTTTTTAATATTATCCTTGCATCACACGGGTACGTACAGTAGTAAAGGATAAAATGAAAGATAAAGTTAGAGATATATGAAGTCATTTGACTTTGTGCAAGCAACGATGTGTATATTATAATGAAAAAGGGGTAAATATACCTCTTAACTTTATGGTATAATGAAATATATATATTCTTGTTGTCTAATAAATAGCTCCAGTCTAAAGGGGTAAAATAATGAGTGAGATAATTTTTAAAGCCACGTAACATATTTTTTTTAATTAAATTTGAACAGCTGATTTAAGTTCAATTAAGGGAAAAGGCAAATAAGTACTTCTTCAACTACTGCTGGATTTGCAGTGCATAATTTTGAATTAGAATAAATACACCTTTGGATAATGATATGGGAGAGAGTGTGTGCTCACTTTCTTGAAGGCGTGGGAGAGGTTGAAAATAAATTTAAAATCGATTATTAATATGTACATATATAATTCTTGATTGGAGAATTTATAACTAATTATATTTAATTAGTTATCATTGAAAAACCATTAAAATTTAAATTTGGCTGCTATAACTCTATATAGTTACGTAATAATAAGAATAACATTAGAAAAATATAATAAGTCTTTCTTAATATCTCTCTTAATCTATATTATATTAAAAGTGTGAAGGACCTTAGAAATATTGTTTGAACTTTTTGTCCTTCATTAAACGTCTCTACTTTAGATAAAATTGTCCTTTCACTTTGTTCCTATTATTTTTTATGATATTAAATATTTACTATAATAATAATAAGCATATTAAAAATTAGATGAAGAATGTTTTCTTATTATGGTCAAATTTGTAAATTGCATCCCAAAAAATTAGACAACAAACCTTTTTCCAACTAAAATAGGTTTGATCCAAAAATAAATAATAAAGTAGATTTCAAAAAAGAGTTTTATATATATGATAAGGGAAAGAATCGTTATTGATTTTACCAAAGACTCCAAACGTCTTATAAATTTGCGGTAACTAAATGAAAACTTGTTTTCTTCTTCTCTTTTCTTTTCTTTTTTTCCTTTTCTATGTGAGAGTCCCATCAAACTTAGTAGATTTCATGTCTATGTAATTTTTGAATTCATATTTTGTGTTTTTCTTTGACTTATAGATGAAGTATGTAACAAAGGAGAAAACGAAAGAAGGTTTTTCGATAAGAACGTTAAGCCCTGTGCACAATTTTTTCCTTCTTAATTTTGTAACCTTTTAAAAATATAATTATGTGAATGTAGTTTACGTGTTTAAGTATAAATTTTTAAAAAATCATGTTGATGATGATGTATATGGTATTTCTCATATTCAAGATTTTGGTTATAAAATTGGCTTTCTCCATAAATTTTTATTTTTTGGACTTTTTTATTGTTAAGTTCGTTATTTCGTGTGGGCGTAGATGTTGTTGGTAATTCTACAAGTATAAATATTTAACTTTTTATTTAATTTTCTAATTACAATTTTGTTTGTTTAATTGAATTGATGATTGGCTCAATTCTTCATATTTTAACAATTACTTTCTTCGCTATCAAATCTCGATCTCCCCTCAATAAGTGTGAATAGAGCTAATCTCATATACTTTCAAGTTCATAATTTCGTGTGGGCGTAGATTTCGCTGGTAAATCTATTTGTAGAAATATTTTGCTTTGTAATATCAACTATAAGTATAAATATTCTTTTAGTATAAATTTATCTCGCAACATGCGTTATTGCTTTATTTATATCTATTCATTCTTGCTTTTTTTTTTTTAATCTTTCCTATTCATATAATGATCAATGGTGGTGGTGCTCTTTTGTGGGGCTAGCACTTTGTTGTGTTTTGATTATGAGTGTTTCTCTTCATATAATTATGCACTTCCTTCATTTCAATTCATGTAGTATCTTTCGAATTTCGACATTCCAACAAGTCTTTTCTTCACCATAATTTTTTCATATATCTTTTAAATATTTTGCATTATTAAGTATTCTAACTTACAATACTTTTTCTGTAGTTTTAAATATGTAAAATTTGTTTCAAAAAATTTAAAAATTTCATGCCTCATTTTTTTTTTTTTTTATCAAAATTAGATTATTTGTTTCTCGAAATCTGAAAAGCAATGTAGGCTAATTTATTTGAGTTTTAGATGAAACTTTAGAATAACTGTAGGAAGTTAGTGAACCAAACAAAGTATCTGACTAATATTTATGAACCGTACACTTTTTATGAAGAAAGTAAGAGTTTGGTCTTTATTATTCTCGAATGCATTTTGCATCATTTTATGAAGTTATGAGACTAAAAAGGGTTCAAAGTTTTCAGATTTGACAATAACAATACTCAGAGAACGTTGATAGAATACAGGTCTAAAGAAAACTGTTGGATTACGGGTCATGAATCGTCCATGTGGACCGACCTAACCCGACTTGGTTCTTTTTGATTATCTGAAAAAGAGACAATAAAAAGGGGTAACATACGGATTTTAAATAAAAGTGGGAATAGTTACATAACTATTACCACCCAAAAATTTCTATTTATTTGGTCATTCTTCTGTCAAGAACGAAGAAGAAAACAGAATAAAAAAAGGCAGAAAATCAAAAAAAATTAACAACACCAACAAGGATAACATTGAGTTTGTGATTCAAGACTTTGCTTTCAAGAGATTCAAAGCAGACTAGGGGCAGATTTTTTTTTTGGTAGCAAAATCAATTTCATCAGCTGCGAAGTTTACCAAGGTACACACTGTGCTCCGTAATTTATCCAAGGTACACACTGTGCTCCGTAATTTATTAATCATGACATCAGAGCCAGGTTTAATAGCCCCAGTCTAGATCAAATTTGACTAAATCACATTCTTGAATAAAAAAATTGAAATTGAATATGACTTTACCTGTTAGAAAGAAATCACAGATAAAGATCGAAATTTTAGACCCGACTTGAATCAAACGAACAATCTTCTGTTCTGGAATTGGATGAGAATTGTGTGACGGATTCGGTTGTAGATTCATATTTGATTTCTAAGATTAGTGGCCTTTTCTTTTGTTCTCTTTTTTTTTCTTTGTGATTTTTTTTTTTGGAAGAAAGATAGTATTTTTGCTTCTCTGATCTTGAATGATAACAATATTCATATGAAAATTTGTGTTGTAATATCGGTATCTCTAGTGAAGAAAGAGAAATAGGTACAAAGTGTAATACTGATCTGTAGTACAAAACAGTAAATAGTACAAAGTACTTTTCTCTTTCATTAATTAAATAAAATGAAAAAAATAATAATAAAAATATGGTGTTCTATAGTGCTATGTACACTTTATTAATAAAAGGTGTGATATTTTTTCACTAGCACTGCCACTATATTTGATTTCTTTGATAAAAGAAATATGGGAAATTGTATAGTGTAAAAAATGTCTTTTAATTTTATTTATTAAATGAATGTATAAATTAGACTTGATATAACACTTGTCTAAATTAGTTCCTAAATATTCATAAACAGATTTTATCTTCTACAATAAATTGTGACATAAGTTGTCACATTGAATAACATAACCATCTTATTGTTTCTTGGTTCCTATTTCAGACATGGTTGAACGAGAAAAACTCGAATTACTCCAAGTGGGAGTTCAGAATGTCGAGTAAAGAAATAAAGTAGAAGAGCACGCCGTCGAAGAATATATTTTCGAGGTTTTGAGATTATATAAAATGATGTCCCTAGGGCGACACAAAATTTGTTAAGGAATGAAAGGGCTATGCGAAGGGAAAAAGAGAAGCAACTGAAAGAGTTCAAGTCTTTTAAGATGTCCCCTAGTATTACAGTTGTCAGTTTTATACATTTGTTTGAATTAAAATGTATAGAACTAGAAAACTATATGGAAATTTTGGATTGGGAAGCTTTAGCTATTTTAGCAAATTCTCTCTGTGATCCTTGGGGCGAGAGATTAGTTAATGTTTACCACGAGATTTGGCCTAGCGAGCCTTTTTGGGTGTATATAAGTTGTTTCGAATACTTGTGGGATGACTTTTATCTTTAGATTGACTTGTAACATAAAGTTCTTTATTAACTTTATATTATATATATATATATATATATATATATATATATATATATATATATTAAGTTATTTATCTCCTTTTATATGAATTTCATTCATTTATTTGAGTTTAAAATGACTTAATTGAAAGATATCATCCTAATACACATTAAGAAATTAATTTCAAATTTTGGTCAAGTATTTAGTCCGTATATGATGATTGGATTCTTAAGTGTTACACTAATCATGAAACCTTTATGTGAAATAATTTATTTAAATGTGTAATTTGCATGTATAATTGATAAAATACTTGCGTGATTGTCTCTTAATGATAGACATGACATCGAAAAGCATAATTGCCGACTTGAACAAAGAACAAAAACTAAATGGTGACAATTATGACATTTGAAGTCGTAAAATATGATATGTGCTGAAACAACAAAATATTCTTAAAGGTATTAACCATGTCTTATGTCTATCATAAGGGGTAACACTGCACAACACAGAAGAGACCTTGAAGTTTATAAGGCTTGAAAAAAAGCTGAATTGATTGCACATGGAATCATTGTAAGTTCTGTGGTTGATGACCTCATACATGAATTTGAGAACTTTCCTACTGTCAATGCCATCTGGACACACTTACGAGGAATATATGGAGGTAATTCTATCGCCCGTCTCAGACAACTAACTATCAAGTTTGACACTTACAAGAAGCGCCATGATCAGAACATCAAATAACACCTTAGGGTGATGTTGAATATGATAACTCAACTCAAAAGTGCTGGTCACGTTCTCTCGGATGAGCAACAGGTTTAGACAGTGATCCAATCTCTTTCCAACAGTTGAGAAAACTTGAAGGTCAACTTAACCCACAATGAAAATATTAAAATTTAATATGATGTTACCCGTCATGTTGAACTTGAAGATGAGCGGATTGGTGCTTCTAGAGTTGCTTCTAATGCCTTTATGGAAGAATCAAGTGGTAAAAAGTCTTCAGGATTCAAGCGTAAGAAGAAGTGGAAAAAGAACGGAAAGGATAAAGAGACCGAAGAAGGACCCTCTGAGAAAAAGAACAAACCAAATTCCAAGAAGAAAAAAAAGTTTTTCAAGAAGAAAGACAAAAGCAAGATGAAGTGTTACAATTTCCAAGTTTTGGGGCATTTTGCTCGTGAATGTCCTGAGAAAAAAAAGATAGTATTTCTAAACGTATCTCTAAGTGCTACATATATTTGTAGCACTATTTTATTAACTGAATCTTATCCTATGAGGATTGTAGACTTAGGAGCCACCGACCATGTAAGTCTAGATCGAGAAGCGCTTGTGGAGTTTCATCAAATTTTACCTGATCAAGATGGATTTATGTAGGAAATAATGCAAGACTTGAAGTCAAAGAGATTGACACTTGCAAAGTAGATTTGCGTGGAGGCCAGTCTTTAATGTTGCATGACGTCTTATATGCTCCAGAAATTCGACGAAACTTAGTATCTGTTCTTTTAGATGTTGGTTTTCATTTATTTTTTAGTCGTAATTGTGTAAGAATTACTCTAGATAATTTTTTTTTATGGTTTTGGACATCGTTATGATTGTTTTATTATTTTAGATTGTAATCCTTTAACTTATGACTATTATGTTGATCATTGTATAATGTCATGTTATTCTAGTAATAATGATGTTGATATATTTAGATTAGGTCACATAGGGAAAGATCGAATGGATAGATTGGCAAAGAAAGGACATCTAGGTTCTTTTTCTAAAATTGAAATGCCAACTTGTGAAAATTGTCTTGCCAAAAAGATTACATGTAAACTATTTGGGAAGGCTAAAAGAGCCGAATTCCTATTACAATTAATTCAAACTGATATCTGTGGTCCAATGAATGCGAGGGCAAGGACTGGTGCTTAGTTTTTCATTACATTTATTGACGATTTCATGTGCTTTGGTTATGTCTATTTGATATCTCATAAATCTAAAACACTTGAATGCTTCAAAAGATATATGAATGAAGTTGAGAATCAATTAGACAAAACTATAAAGACATTAAGAACCGATACAGGTCGTGAGTATCTGTCAAAATAGTTTGAAGAACTGTGTATTGAAAAAGGCATTATCAGACAATTAACTACTCCTTATACACCTCAACAAAATGGTGTAGCCGAAAGAAGGAATAGAACATTGTTGGATATGACAAGGTCCATAATGGCGCAGGCAAATTTACCAATCTCTTTCTGGGGAGATGCAATATTAACTACGGCCTACATATTGAATAAAGTGTCTTCTAATTTAGTATATTCTAATCTTTATGAACTATGGACTGGTAATAAACTAAACTTTAATGATCTATGATCTTGGGGTTGTGCTGTATATATTAAAGATCGATTTGGTAAGTTTGGAAAACTAAGTCCAAAACAAAATAAATATCTCTTTATAAGATACCCAGAACACTCCAAAGGATATGTGTTCATTGTTGAGTTAGAAGATGGAAGTACTATTGAAATTGAATTAAGAGATGTCACATTCCTGGAAAACGATTTGTCAAAAATAGGTGAAATAAAGGAAAATGAGCCTCTTTACAAAATTCTGAAGTTAGATGATCAAATAATGTCGCCAGACATGTTTGATAATTCAATAGATCACAAAATAATTCTTGGTCTAAGTGGGAGTTGTGAATCCCAAAATTCTATTGAGAAATCTGAACTTCAATTACGTAAGAGTACTAGAAAAAGTGTATCTAAACAATCAATTATGTTTTATTGGTATCTCCCATAGAATTAAATGAACCTAATTTTGTGACTGAGGCTTTATCGAGTTCTGAAAAAGATAAATGGATAAAAGTGATGAAAGAAGAATTAGTGTCCATGAAAACCAATAAAGTCAGGGATCTAGTTGACCTTCCTTCTGGGCGTAAAGCTATTGAAAACAAATGGATTCTCAAAGTTAAACGCAAATCAGATGGGACAATAGAAAGGCACAAAGCACGATTGGTGGTAAAAGGTTTTACTCAAGAAGCTGGAATAGATTATGAGGAAACTTTTTCACCAGTTGTGAAATTTACCTCAATTTGCTTGCTTTGACTATAGGTGCACGTTTAGATTTAGAATTACACCAAATGGACGTGAAGACAACTTTTCTCAATGAAAAACTAAATGAGTAAATCTACATGGAAAAATCTGTAGGATTGTTGAAAGGCTAAGAAAAAAAAGGTTTGTAAATTAAACATATCAATATATAACCTAAAGCAGTCTTCAAGACAGTGGTACCTGAGATTTCATAATAAAGTGATTTTATTTGATTTCACCATGATCGATGAAGAACATTGAATCTATGTGAAAAAGTCCAATAAAATATTTGTGATTCTTTCTCTTTACGTGGATGATTTTTATTAGCTGAAAATAATTTAGAGTACTAAAAACTGTTAAGTCATAGTTTTCAAAGTTATTTGACATGAAATATATAGGTGAAACGACTATATATTTGGTTTTAAAATCCAAAGATACCGTTCCAACAAAAGTTTGAGTCTATCTCAAGAAACATAGATAATAAAAATTTTAGAATGTTTTCAAATAAATATTTGCAAATTCATGGATACTCCTATAGAAAGAGGTGAGACTTTAAGACTTGAAATATGTTCGAAGACTAAAAAAGAAAAGGAAGACATGTTTCGAGTACCATATTCTAGTGCAGTTGGGAGTTTGATGTATGCTATGATGTGTACTCGCTCAGATATTTGTTATGTCGTAGGTTTGGTAAGCAGGTGTCAATTCAATCCTGGAAGAGATCATTGGAAAGCAGTAAAGAGAATTTCTCGATACCTGAAGGGAACTGCTGATTATTCACTATGCTGTAGTGGATCCGATTTATCCATCAGAGGTTATACAAATACTGGTTGGGCTGGTGACTGGTATGATAAAAAATTACCTTTAATTATACCTTCTTACTAAATGGTGGTGCAATCTCTTGGAAAAGTAAGAAACAAACTTGCACAACCCTGTTAATTATGGAATCCGAATTTGTGGCTTGTGCATCTGTAGTATAAGAAGCTGTTTAGTTGAAGAGATTCTTTGAACATTTGAATATCGCAAAGAATTCTAAGGGTCCCATGATTTTATATTGTGACAGTCAAGAGGCTATCGCATATACGAAGGATCCTAAATATCATAGCAAGACCAAACACATTGATATTAAGTATAACTTTGTAAGAAATATAGTAGCAAGTGAAGAAATAAATTTACAATACATTCCTACATGAGAAATGATAGTTGATTCCTTTACTAAAGGGATATCTAGAGACTTGTTTGAGAAACATGTTATGAATCTAGGATTATGTAGGATATGATTATATTTCTGTATTGTAGATGACTTGATTGTAATTATTATCAACATAAGAATCTTGAATTTATGTTCAATCTCATATGCATGTGAAAATATATTTTATTAATATAGTGTGTCGAACAAGTCCCGAGATTGGCTCTCTCACACGAGCAATCGGCTCTTATGTCGAGGAACGTGAAGAGATAAGTTCCACCATAAGATAATGACTTAGTTTGTAAAGTTAGATGTGAGTTTCTCTAAGAATATGGATTTGAGGATTATTAAAGAAAGAAACTCAGGTTAGACATTTAGAAGTGTCTAGACCTAGATCTGTACGATGTTGAATGGCTAAAAGAATGAGACATACACACCACTATAAAGTGAGAACATCATAGCACGTATTTTATACCATGTGTGCTTAGCGACCAATGGGTTAATGGAAGAATGAATCCCTACTTCTTCATTGTGTGAGACCCTCAAAGTTATTTTATTTTTTCATTAAAATACCCTTAGACCTTTAACTTTTTCTTGAACTTTCGATCAGTGTTGCTAATTTAGCATGTTACTAATAGCCATGAGAGATTCGATAATGCGGTGCATAACTAGAAAAGCAGTTGATTGGAACAGATAGATTCGAGTAGAAAGGGAAGACGATTAAAACAAAAATTTTAACTTATCTACACAAGTCGGCTGTTACACTAACCATATAGGTATCAAGTGTAATTGTGTATATAAAGTTAATCATGAACTTGAGTTCACCACTTTAAGAGGATGAGGGATTGGATAAGTAACTACTGAAGTAGTGAATGAAGTCTGGAATATTATGAGTATTAGTATCCTCATATTAGTAGAGAATTCTTTCCACATGTGATTGGATTCCTAAATGTAGCTTATAAAATCTTAAAGGTAAAGCTCGTGATGCTCGCAGATACATATGAACTATTTTCGTATGAATTGGTATCTTGTTGATGTAGTATTGGCTCGGGTCTTGTCTACCATGTGTAAAGTGAGAGATGTTGGATTATGGGTCATGGGTCACCTATGTGGACCTACCCGACCCAGTTCTTTTTGATTATCTGAAAAAGAGATAATAAAAAGTGGTAACATATAGATTTCAAATAAAAGGGGAAACAGTTACATAATTGTTACCGCCAAAAAATCTCTATTTATTTGGTCATTCTTCTGTCAAGAATGATGAAGAAAACAAAATAAAAAAAGATAGAAAACCAAAAAAATTAACAACAACAACAAAAAGGATAACATTTAGTTTGTGTTCAAGGCTTTATTTTCAAGAGATTCAAAGCAGACTTGGGGTAGATTTTTTTGATAGCAAAATCAATTTCATCCGCTGCGAAATTTACCGAAGTACGTACACACAGTTTTTCTCTGTAATTTTCTAACAAAAATAAATCACAATTTGAATTTGATGTAGAAAACATAGATTAAAAAGATTACATCTCTAATGTCCATATTCCATGGCTAAGGAGACATGTGATGAAAGGAAAAGGATCATGCAGTTAATCTCAGTATGCTCCTCCTTAATGTTTCTGCATCCCATCTTACTGTAACGCAAGCATACAATTATTAATTTTATTTTTACTCTTTTCTTTTCAAAGGATTTAGTGATTTTCATACAAGATCATCTTTAAAAACTTTCTGATAATCACTCATATAAAACCATTTTCAATATACTATAGTAATAATATCATATCAAAGTGATCAATCTACCATAAGAATATTTAAGATTCTTCGACTCCTATTTATATGTGCAGTGCAACCTAGATTATATAATCGTATAAAAATGAAAAAACAAAATCATTATCTATGTTAATCTTTTGGCTCTCAAAGAAAAAATAATTATACTAATGTATGTGAATTGTGGTTTGATACTGATGAACATCTTTGAAAGACATATTTTTGCTAAAGTTGGAATACTTTACATCTTGGGAGAACTTGAAAAACATACAGATTCTGATGAAGGAACTAATGATAGAGGTGGCCATGATATGGTATTTACCGAATTATCATATCGAATCAAAATTTTTGATATTGTGGTTTGATATTATCGTATTTGGTATGGTATATGATATGCAATTTAAATGTTTTGGGTATTCGATATTTATAAATGACATATTAAAATACCGAATGCCATACCAAAGTATATATTTGCATAGATAACATATATATATTATTAAAATAGTAGAAAATATACAAGTTAGTATTAGTATTAAACTAAATGTTTAGATTTGAAATTTTGGCTACTCTATCTTAATTGAAATATCTTTATTTTTTATGATTTTTGTTTAACAAAAGGAGTTGTTTGTGTTGGGTTCAATATGTATGAAAAAGGTGTGAATGGAAAATAGAGAGAAAAATGGTGGAAGAAAGGAGACACCAATTTAGAAGGTGTACTCCCAAAATTGAAAAGTTCACTAATTCTTCCACATTGGTGGGAGAAGGAAACTATGGAGTATTTTTAATAGAAAGCACTTACTCCACATGCTAAGTGAGGCAAGAAATAAGAAATGTCTCGCGCCGTCGCCGTCGCTCACTCGTTTCGGATTTGGATTTGGATTTGTTAAATGATCGATTGATGAGATCTATCTTTTTGGACAAAGTTTATTTCACATAAATTTAATCCGAATGCCAAAAGGAAAATGCATCAGTAATCCTCAATTTATACATGCATACAATTTCAAAACAGTATTTTCTGAAATGATACACTGCTTCAAACTGATGCAATTGTTCAATGAAATGATATGTCTGTTCAACGAACTAATGTACTATTTTGTGAACTGGTATGTCTGTTTAGAGAAGGACACATTCTTTGGGTAAACAAACATGAGTTTGTAGAAACATCTCACAATTTAAGTGAACCAATGCCACCTTTTCGAAGTGGCATCTCACAGGCTATATAAACCTGCTTTCATTCACAGGTTTTGATATGAATTTTTTTGCAATAAACTCTCTTCTTGTCTTTACAAATACTGTGTGTGATCAGTCAATCCGTTAAGTGAGTTAGACGATATTCCAATTGTTTGAGGTATCGCTACAGTTGGTTTGTTTTCCATTTTATCCTGGGGAAAAAATTCTGTAACCTCGGGTACAGTGAAGGGAATTATTTACTTAAGAAAAGTTCGTGAATTTGGACGACTTGGCCTTATTCATTTTTGTTTCATCTATTTTCTGAAAAAATAAAATACACCTTGAAAAGGTCATTTTGATTTGGTGTTGAGGATATTTGATACTTGAACTCTAGTTGAAGTTGTTGTTCTGCATATACAAATTTTGCGTACCCATAGAAAGAATTAACAATCTAAAGAAAATAATTTTCAGAATCTGTATAGCTTATTTTTGGAGATTAAATTTTTAACTTTCTACTCCGCCTGAACTGAACTAGTGATTTGAAGTCATAAAAACTTCATCACAAGTTAAAAATCATTCGGTTGACAATTGGAAGTCATAAAAACTTCATTGTTAACTAGAAACAAGAAGAAAAGTTTAAAGTTGCTTAACTTTATAAGTCGTATTCTGAAAATACTAAGTATTTTTTGTCTTGTGATGTTAGGAAAAATGACAAGCGATAGGCAAATGCAAGATGTGGCAACGTCTGTGGGGGTAACTAATATTGCCACATCAAGTCGCACAAATGCTCCGCCTACAATAGCACTAGTGGAGAAGCCCAGAAAATTTGCGGGCATTGACTTTAAACGATGGCAGCAAAAGATGTTATTTTACCTCACCACTTTGTTTCTGCAATGGTTCACTAGCGAAGATGCTCCTGAGGTTCCCGAGGGAACCTCGGACAAAGAGCATTTCGTAATTGTAGAAGCTTGGAAATATTCAGACTTTCTTTGCAGGAATTATATTCTGAGTGGTCTCCAAAACGACCTCTACAATGTCTACAGTGAAACTATGACATCGAAGGAATTGTGGGGGGCACTTGAACGAAAATATAAAATAGAGGATGCGGGAATTAAGAAATTCCTTGTTGCTCGGTTCCTGGACTTTAAAGTAATAGATAACAAATTGGTTGTCTCTCAAGTGCAGGAGTTGCAAGTCATCATACATGATCTCCTAGCAGAAGTTATATCTTTGAAAAATACCTTAGTTGAACAAATTAAAAAAGTTCTTAATACTCACATAAACTGTTTTGTAGGTTTGATTATGAATGATGCATTTCAAGTAGCAACGATAGTTGAGAAGCTACCACCTTTGTGGAAACACTTCAAAAACTACTTGAAGCATAAATGCAAGGAGATGACTGTTGAAGATCTTATTGTCCGACTGCATATTGAAGAGGATAATAAGGCTGCCGAGAGAAGGTCAAAAGGGAATTCTACAATTAATAGAGCACATATTATAGAAGATGATAAAAACAATTCTAAGAAAAGAAAGAAAGTTGAACAAGGAAGCAACCAAGCCAAGAAGAAATTCAAGGGAAAATGCTTCAATTGTGGCAAGATTGGCCACAAGTCCAAGGATTTTCATGCCCCTAAGAAAGGTTAGAAAAAGGACCAAGATAATATGGTTGAGTCCAACAATGAATGTAATGATCTGTGTGCTATGTTCTCAGAATGCAACTTGGTGGGGTACCCTCACTAATGATGAATGGATTTTGGTGCCACCCGCCAGGTATGTGCCAACAAAGAGTTGTTTTTATCATGTGCTCCGGCTCAAGTAGAAGAAATGATCTACATTGCTAACTCCGCTACTGCTAAGGTGGAAGGAACAGGGAAAATATACTTGAAAATGACTTCGGATAAGATCTTGACACTTAACAATGTCTTGTATGTTCCAGAATTACATAGGAACTTAATTTCTGTTTCACTTCTAAACAAGAACGGATTCAAATATGTAGCCGTTTCTGAAAAAATTGTAATTAGCGAAGGAGAAATGTATGTAGGAAAAGGCTATCTCACCGAAGGCCTTTATAAGATGAATGTAATGACTGTTGAAATAAATAAAAGTTCAAATTCTTCTTATTTGCTTGAGTCTTATGATTTATGGCATGAACGTTTAGGCCATGTTAATTACAAAATGTTACAAAAACTGATTAACTTAGAAGTTTTGCCAAACTTTGAGTGCAATAAATTAAAGTGTCAAACGTGTGTGGAATAAAAGTATCCAAAACATCCTTATAAGTCCATTGAAAGAAATTCCAATCTCTTAGACTTAATACATACTGACATTTGTGATATGAAGTCAACACCATCACGTGGTGGAAAAAAGTATTTTATAACTTTTATTGACGATTGCACTAGATACTGTTATGTCTACTTGCTAAATAGTAAGGATGAAGCAATATATGCGTTTAGGCAATAGAAAACTAAAGTTGAAAATACGGTAATTAAATCAGACAATGCTGAATTCTTTGAAAATATTTACCCGTATAAAATTAGACATGAACAGTCTAGTGGAGGATTTAAACGACCTCGAGATAAACCAAGTGAGAATGTACATAATGAAGAAAATCCAAGATGTAGTACACGTCAAAGAACGTCTACTTCATTTGGATCGAATTCTGTAATATTTCTCTTAGAAAATGAGCCTCAAATATTTAAGGAAGTGATGACATCTTCGGATTCATCCTTTTGGAAGAGACAGTCAATAGTGAGATTGATTCAATCTTAAGCAACCATACATGGGAATTGGTTAATCTTCCTCTCGAAAATAAATCTTTAGGTTCTAAATGGATTTTCAAAAGGAAGATGAAAGCAGATGACACTATTGATAAATACAAGGCAAGACTTATAGTAAAGGGCTTCAAACAAAAAGAAGGCCTTGATTACTTTAATACATACTCGCCGGTAACAAGGATAACATCGATTCAAATGTTAATTGCCTTAGCGGCGGTATATGATCTTCAAATCTATCAAATAAATATGAAAACTACTTTTCTAAATGGAGAATTGGAGGAAGAAATATACATGGAACAACCTGAGGGTTTTGTGGTTCCAGAAAAGGAAAACAAGGTGTGTAAACTTATCAAGTCATTATATAGACTAAAAAAAGAACCAAAATAATGGCATGCGAAGTTTGACCAAACCATGTCAGCAAGCAGATTCAAAATAAATAAATGTGATAAATGTTTTTATATTAAAGACACTCCAAATCACCAAGTCATTGTATGTTTATATGTGTATGTTGATTAGTAGAGACATTTCTGACATAAATGCAACAAAACGAATGCTCGAGAGCAAGTTTGATATGAAAGACCTTAGAGTTGTAGATGTAATCTTAGGTATAAGAATCCATCGAACTCCACAAGGGTTGGCATTATTACAGTCTCATTATATCTAAAAGGTACTTGACAAGTTCAAGTATATGGAATTCGGTATTGCCAAGACTCCATTGGATACGAGCTTTGCACTTCGAAATAATAAAGGTGAAAGTGACTCGCAATTGGAGTACGCAAGAGTATTGGGATGTTTAATGTATATAATGAACTGTACACGACCAGACATATCATGCACTATCAGCAAATTGAGTCGGTACACGAGTAATCCCAACAAAACTCACTGGATGACAATGAAAAAAATTTTGAGGTATCTTAAATACACTCAAGATTATACTTTACATTATAATAAATATCATGCGGTACTTGAAGGATATAGTGATGCAAATTGGATAACCGGATCGAATGAAGTAAATTCCATAAGTGGATATGTATTTACTATCGGTGGAGGAGCAGTCTCTTGGAAATCATCCAAACAGACTTGTATAGCTCGCTCTACAATAAAATCTGAATTTATCGCATTGGATAAAGCCGGTGAAGAAGCATAATGGCTTCAGAATTTCTCAGAAGATATTCCTTATTGGCCCAAGCCAGTGGTACCAGTATGTATACACTGTGATATCCAAGCGGTAATAGGTAGGGCAGGGAGCATGATGTTCATGGTAAATCTCATCACATACGATGGATACATAATACTATTAGGGAACTTCTCTCTAGTGAAATTATCATTGTTGACTATGTAAAGTCAAAGGATAATGTGTTGAATCCATTTACAAAAGTCCTATCTAGAGAAGGAGTGGAAAGGACATCCAAGGAATGGGTTTAAGGCCTAGGACAAGTCAGCATGGCGGTAACTCTACCTAGCATATTGGAGATCCCAAGAGCTAGGTTCAAGGAGATCAAATAAAGTTGTGTCTGATAGGTTCAACATTGTCAATTACCCAAGCCATTCTCATGATATAGGCAATGTATAGTAATAAAGGATAAGACTTAAAGTGAAAAGTCTTTTAATGATTATCTAAATTTGGCATAGTTGACCAAATAGTTTAATCTATAGGATTGAACGTTTAGAAATCACCTATGTGAGGGCGAAGTGGAAGCCGCTTCAAGGAGAATGTTAGTAAAGGCTTATTCTCTAAGCTCTCATGAATCGGGATATGTTCATAGCTGAAAAGAATAAAATCGTGAGAACCATAAAATGATAAAAGGCTGGTTGTGTGACATGTATTGTATAGGTGTACATTAAAGCTTGATGGTTTAAAGATATCAAATCTACCGATTGACCAAGTGCATCCGATGCATGTTCACTACGAAAAGTTCAAAGGGAAACCCACTTATCCATATGCAATCAGTCTTTGCTTGATGATCATATACTTTGCCGTAAAACTTTTATGAAAAATAGCCATTCCCCATTCATGTGGGGGATTGTTGGGTTCAATATGTATGAAAAAGGTGTGAATGGAAAATAGAGAGAAAAATGGTGGAAGAAAGGAGACACCAATTTAGAAGGTGTACTTCCAAAATTGGAAAGTTCACTAATTCTCCCACATTGGTGGGAGAAGAGAACTATGGAGTATTTTTAATACAAAGAACTTACTCTACATACTAAGTGAGGCAAGAAATAAGAAATGCCTCGCGCCGTCATCGTCGCTCGCTCGGCTCGGCTTTGGCTTTGGCTTTAGATTTGGATTTGTCAAATGATCAATTGATGAGATCTATCTTTTTGGACAGAGTTTATTTCATATAAATTTAATCCTAATGCAAAAAGGAAAAAGCACCAGTAATCCTCCATTTATACATGGATACATATTTTGAAACAGTACTTTCTGAAATGATACACTGCTTCGAACTGATGTCATTGTTCAATGAAATGATATGTCTGTTCAACTAACTGATGTACTATTTCGTGAACTGGTATGTCTGTTTGGAGAAGGACACGTTCTTTGGGTAAACAGACATGAATTTACAGAAATATCACACTATTTAAGTGAACTAATGCCACCTTTTCGAAGAGGCATCTCACAGGCTATATAAACCTGCTTTCATTTACAGGATTTGATATGAATTTTTCTACAATAAACTCTCTTCTTGTCTTTACAAAATACTGTGTGTGATCAGTCAATCCGATAAGTGAGTTTGACGATATTCCAATTGCTTGAGGTTCCGCTGTAGTTGGTTTATTTGTCCATTTTATCCTGGGAGGAAAATTCTGCAACCTCGGATACAGTGAGGGGAATTATTTCCTTAAGGAAAGTTCGTGAATTCGGACGACTTGGCCTTATTTATTTCTGTTTCATCTATTTTTTGAAAAAATAAAATACACCTCTTGGAAAGGTCATTTCGATCTTGTGTTGAGGGTATTTAATATACTTCATTGTGTTCTTGTTTATACTTGAACTCTAGTTGAAGTTGTTGTTCTGCATATACAGATTCTGCGTACCCGTAGAAGGAATTAACAGTTTGTACTTTCTTTTAAATATATATTTCTATATCTGTAATGCGTTAGTATGATAGAACTAAGATGTGTTTTCAAAAAATCAATTATAATACTCCGTCATACGAGTGTATATTGTCGAAGTTGAAAAATTGTGGTTATCGATTACCATACTGTAAAATATCGAAATCAAGCTTTAAAATATTGAATCATATCAAATTAACATGGTATGATAATGTTATAGTACTTTTAATAATCGTATACCAAAATTCCTGTACCGAAGCTTCAAACACCGTACCACAACATACTATGTCCACCCCCTAATTATTGATGAAACAGATAAAGAAGACATTAAAACACAAACATCAAGCAACTCGAGTCCTTGCCGTTGCCGAACGAGGATGATAATCATCAAGTTAGGAATGAGCATGATGATATTGATCATCAAATTGGGAATGAGCATTATCCTATGGACGAGGAAGAGGCCAGGTCTGAAGATAATACTGAATTGGAGAAGAGCCTGAGCAAGTAGAGGAGGAATACTATCCAAGCTTTCCATCGGGGGAAGAGGAATTTTTCCGCAAGTAATTCATATATACAAGGATCAATTCTACTTGTGTAGTACTAAAAAAAAAACTACTAGAAGTCACAACACATAGACGAAAATGGCATATAAGCGTTTCCGTTTTCCATTTCACCTTCAACAATAAGCAATCTATTCTATGTTTTTTAGTGTTACAATTTGTTTAGATGGTTGTTACATATTGTTTGATAGTGTATCATATTATACTGTATTGTTGGAGGAAAAAGTAGTTAAAATTGATAAATTTTAAAGAACATTTTGTTTATTGTTAAATAATATATTCTTTTTATGCATATAATTTAGGAGTTATAAATTCGAAACAAATTTGTGTACAATGGACTGATTGATTATTGAAAACTTAGGGGACAATTTTTTTTTTTTTAATCAAAATTGTTGTTAAAATATAACAAAGGAAAAGAAAAGATTCACACTTAAGAAGTTTTGGGTTAGTTTTTACCACTTATGTTTAAGATTTTATTTTTAACAAAATTATTTTAGGATACAGACGAGAAAAGAAGAGTCTTAGGCCTCATTTGTTTGCACTTAATGGAGGTCTGAATCTGAATGGTTCAGACATTAGACCATTAAGTGCATTTGTTTTTTATTAAGGTTTTAACTCTTAATCGGTCTGAATAGGTCTTAATCATTTAGATCTAGAACCAAGTCTTATTAGGTCTGAAGGGATATTCTGTTGTTGGATAATATTTACCACTCTATTCATAATCAGCAGTCACCACCACTAACCACCTCTGCCACCATCACCATTGTCAACCACCACCCACTACCACCAATCACCTCCATCATCACAACCACTATCGACACAAATACCACTACCAATCACGATTGTCAACCGCTACCCCACCTACTACCTCTTTTATTCTAATTATATTCATCGCCACCACTGCTGTCTATAGCAACACAATCAGCAACCATTACCGGCCAATCTCTCTTACCAACCAACTCATCTATCACAACTAGCACCACCACTAATTACCAATAATACATCATAACCTCTATAAATTCTTTAGCCACTACCACAATTGTCACTAGTAATGCCACCTCTACCACCGCTTCAACCAGTACCATCACTACTATTTATCTCTACTAACAACCCTCTCCACCATCACAACAAATAACATCTTTAACTAGCACCAGCACATCGTCAATCATTATGCATTCATGTTTCAGCCAGCACAATCAACACCTTAAACTACTAACATCAAGCAACGTCACATCACAACAACCACCACCATCATAATAGTCACTACAATACCAATCATCACAATTATCACCACCAATATTATTAATCAGTAACATCAATCATTGTCACCGCAACCACCATTATAAGTCATCTCCACTATCACTAACAAACATAAATGTTTTTTCTCAGTCAAATACTAATCATTTTGTTGTATTAAATTACATACTTTTTTAATATATAATTAATTTTTTATTTAAATTGTATTTTTTATTCTATTATGTATACAATTTAATATTTTTTACACATTCAGATGTTGAAAAACAAACAGTCTTAATCATTTAGTTTTCAAATCTAGAGACAACATCTTAATCATTCAGATGTGCATTCAGATTTGGACGTCTGAATCTTAAAAAAAAAACAAATGGAGCCTTAGTGTAACTATTAGAGTCTTTTAAGTATTGTGTCTATAGATCAATGTATCAAGTCTTTTAAAGAATTTTAAAAGCATGAGCTCCTTAGCGAAATGTCGTTTACTCTTTTAACTTTTACTATAAAAATAGATTTCACTAATATAAAGATGTAATTTTATTATCTAATATTTGAAACTTTAAAATTACCTAAATTTAAACTTTTATACTTAATAAATGGCGTAAGCACAATAATTTATTTATTTAATTAGCACTTGATACATGTGCAACACACACATCTTAAATCAATTTATTAAAACGAGCAAGTATGTAAAAAAGTATATATATTTTTTAAAATGAAAAACAAGTAAAAAAAATAAATATAATATAAACTGAGATTCAATGAATAATGAATCCGTCCTTCTATCCTTCCCATAAAATGTGAAAACTGTCTAAGAAAGTAGAAAATTACATACTCCATTCCTTTCAAAATAGTTGACCCTTGTTGATTTGACAGTTCCTTTAAAAATATTTATTAAGAGTTTATTTTCCAAATTAGCCTTATTAATTATGCGTTGAAAATATAAATTTGAGTATATATAATCACAACTCTCTATAATGTCACCCCGTTACAACGATATTTCACTATAACAACCTGATTTTCTAAAAAATTAATTTTCATGTTATATTTTGCTTCTCTTCAACGACATTCTACCTATAACAACAATGAAATTTATTATAAAGGTGCACTCTTTATAAAATTACCTCTCTATAGCAGCATACTCAAATTTTATGTAATAATATCTTGTAAGAAATATATTATGCATAAGATAAAATATCAAAACATTTATTGTAATTATCAGCAATGTCATACACACGATAAATTGCAAGTACGAATATCTAATTTTGAGGAAAAAAATTACACTTAAAAGGTGTACATCAACTATTTCATAACTTCACGTGAAAACTGCTTCTAATGTTTGCCTTTTTATGTTCATGTTCTTTCTAATTTTGCATACTTTTATTTATAACAACTAAAGGAGATCCAAACGTCAAATGTTAGTATACATATATAGCGATACCTCTCCATAACAATCATAACATTTTTTGGACAAACACTGTCACTACAGAGAGGTTTGATTGTACTTTTTATTTAGTCATTTAATAATAAGAATAGTGTTCGAAGAAACAAAATTTTCTTAATTTCATAAAAAGATAATTAAATTAAAATAATTATTTATAAAAAGAGGATCAAGTAAAATGGAACGAAAAAAGTACATATAAAAGAGTATAGAAATAAAAGAGAAGCAAGTATAAAGGAAAATTTTATGATGGGTGAGATGCTCCACATCATACTTGTGTGAGGGTCTTTATTGATTGACATGTGTGCATTATAGGTCCCACTTTATTAATATTTCACTCCATTTTAATTTCTCTCTTCAACCACCAATTAGCTAAGCTTGACAATAATAATATTTTTTATTAGTTTTATGCAAAATATTTGATTGCACAAATAATCTAGTGAAAGAATTAGTAATATCTAGTAATTTG
>NC_061118.1:48329707-48344033 GCF_002878395.1 Capsicum annuum
AAATTACTAGATATTACTAATTCTTTCACTAGATTATTTGTGCAATAGAATATTTTGCATAAAACTAATAAAAAATATTATTATTGTCAAGCTTAGCTAATTGGTGGTTGAAGAGAGAAATTAAAATGGAGTGAAACATTAATAAAGTGGAACCTATAATGCACACATGTCAATCAATAAAGACCCTCACACAAGTATGATGTGGACCATCTCACCCATCATAAAATTTTCCAAGGATGGTACATGGGAATTAGGGTCATGCACTGACCTCTTAGAATATTCTTCTTCCTCGTACAGGTCACATCGTTCACTTGTGAATTAAAATATACTCCCTCCATTTTATAGTAAATGAATTGTTGAATTTTGGCACACAGATTAAGAAAAAAGCATTTAAGACATAAATTTAACATAACTTTCCATTTTTACCCCCCCCCCCCCCCCCAAAAAAAAAAAAAGAAAAAGTTGACCTTGTAATACCTTTTCAAAAGTTAATTGGTTGTCAAATCATAAGGGTAAATTTAGAAAAAATTCAACGATTCACTTATTTTGAAATACCAATAAATACCCCAACAATTCACTTATTTCGAAATGGAGGGAGTAGTATACATTTACTCCGATCGGATAGTATGGATTCGAAGTGATTTTTTAATCTTTGATTTTTTCAAGAAATTTGATTAAGAAGGTGTTTGAATTTATTTATTTCAAATGTATTTGATTTTTATTTTTTTTGAGGTATTTCACAAAAATAAAAAATATTTTTAAGTATTTTATTTTAGTTTTAAAAAATAGATAGCAATCTATTTTTGTTTTTTTACCTTTTAAGTCACTTAAAAAAACTATTAAAACACCCCCTGATTTTGCCCAACTAAATTACTCCATCGGTTTTAAAATAGTTGACTTTTAAAAAAAAATTATTTCAATTTAATTATTCCATTATGAGATTAAGAGAATTTTGTTATCTTCTTTCAATACTGTACCCCATTATAAATGACTACATAAAGTGTACTCCCTCTGTTTCATATTAATTGACCATTTTTTTTCCCATGAATGTTAGTAAATAATAAATAAAAAGGTAATTACTAATTCACTCCTTACAAACTTAAAAACTTTACAAACAAGTGTGAACATTTTCAAAAGGAATTAATTGTAAGGGTAATATAAAAAAAATTATTAATATTTTCTTGATTTAGTAAGGTGGATAACTAATATGAGACAATTATTTTTAATAAGATGACTAACTAATATGAGACGAAGAGAGTATATACTCATATTTATACTTTCAAATTATAATTAATAAAGCTAGTTTGATAAATAAACTCTTAATAAATATTTTTTAAGAAAAATATCAAGTCATAAAGATCAACTATTTTAAAACAAAGGAAATATGTTCATTGTTGCATGTTATCTCCTTTCATACTTGGAAGCCACAATTGAAGTTTCTCCTAATAAAAAAGGAGAAAGTTAAGTAGACGTTCTAGCATGAAAATCATAAATTTTTGGAGGTGGAGTTGGAGATAGAGTTGACGTTGTTGGGTTAGAAATTGAGAGGGCGTCATACGAAAGCTTATAGTTTGCAAACCAAGATGGTGATAATTCAGATGACAAAGAAAAATATACTAAAAAACATATTACTGATAAGATTTGGTCAAACGACCTACATATAGAAAACTAATATAAAAAAACATAAAAAAACTATTTGGAGAAAACCTCCTCCTAAACAAAACTCATAACGACTGCATTGTAGATGCAATTGTATTATAACTTGAGAAGGGAGTGTCTTCTATTTATAGAGTTCCAAAACCATTACTCTTAGAAAGAGGTTAGCCAAATATGGAAAAGTTTCATATTTTTCATTCAGAAAAAGTAAAAGTAATTATGGTATTACTTTTATTTTCCTTCTAAGAAAAATAAAACTTAAATTTGATAAGAAAATCAGGGCAAAACCCCTAACAAATCTCCCCTTTTTGGCTTGATTTTCTGGCAAAATAATCTTGATCTTTTTTCTTCACACGATCTTCATATATCAACAATCTTCATATATCACTACTGCTTACCATGATTAAAAGTTGATATGAGTTAAAAATTGAAGCCCTATGCATTGAAAATAAAAGCATGGGTTGATATTATTGGAGCCCTGTGTTACAAGTAAACAGAGTTTAAAGTGGATCCTGTGCATTGAAAGTGATCACAGGTTAAAAGTGGAGCTCATGCGTTAAAAATAAATGCACGAGTTGAAAAGAACCCTAGCATAAAAGTAAGCAGGGATTGAAAGTTGAAGACCATAAATATGGGTTGAAAATTGATTTTGATTTTAAAGATGGATTAGCAGTAGGATTGTTGAAATTTTGTTTGAAACTTTTTCTCCACATATAGTTTTTGAACTTTTTTTTTTGACAAAAAACTTCATCATCATCAAGTTGATTGCAACTTTGATCTTAAATTATCCTCAATGAATCATTGAATTTTTGAACCATAGGCTCTGATACCACTTGTTGGGTTTAAAATTGAGAGAGCGTCATGCGGAAGCTTATAGTTTGCAAATCAAGATGGTGATATTTCAGATAACAAAGAAAAACATACTAAAAAAGATGTTACTGATAGGATGTGGTAAAACGACCTACATATTGAAAACTAATATAAAAACATTAAAAAAACTATTTGGAGAAAACATCCTCCTAAACAAGACTCATAATGACTATATTGTGGATGCTATTGTGTTATGACTTGAGAAGGAAGGGTCTTCTATTTATAGAGTTTCAAAATCTTTCCTATTAGAAAGAGGTTAGCCAACTATGGAAAAGTTTTATATTTTCCTTTCAGGAAAAGTAAAAGTAATTATGGTATTACTTTTATTTTCCTTCTAAGAAAAATAAAACTTAAATTTGATAAGAAAATCAACACAAAAACCCTAACAAAAGTTAGAGTTGAAATTGTGTTTAACCATAAATATACATTGAAGTTGTTTTTAGAATTTTTGTGAGGGGTGAGAAACACCTACGTGATTCTTCTTTTTTATGAGTTCACACATAAATTATTGAAAATGTGAGAAACACATCTAAACTACAACTTATTAGTTTGAGAAACGCACCTCAACTAATATGTGATGGCACGTATATAGCTCTCTCTTTAAAAAAAATGCCCTGTGGATTGCCACATGAAAATATTTTTGTACTGACAAAAATTAAAGATCCCAAGTGTCCAACAACTCCATACCACTAATCTGCAGAACAAAAGATCTAAACTTTTCGAGTACGTTTCAATGCTGAAAAGATGAAAAAAAAAGTCATGGCATCAAGAAATTCTCTAGATACTAAGGAAAAATAAATAATTATCATATAGTTTGGACAAAAAAGTCGCACCATATGAGAACTCCTTGCTTTTTCTCTATTGAATACCTACAAAATTTGTTCATTTACATTTAGGTAAAACTGAAGAAGAAAGGAAGAGTTAGGATTTTAAAAAATTAATCAAAGTCCTTGATTAATTGAAGGGGAGATTTTAGGCATATAGTTGACACACATATATCTCTTGTTGTGTTGCACGTTTTCAACTTCATTATTGATTTCTTCTGCATATTTTCGTTATTAGTATTATCTCTTAATAGCCTTATCTATTTATCTTTAGCCTTACCTATTTGTGCACCTTCTTATTGAGTAATGGCTTTGGTGGTTGATCATATACTAGGGTTATATCATATGTTGGAATTGGATCAGGTTTGAGGTCTGGGACTGGGTTAGGATTGAGTCTAAGGTCGAGTTCAAAGTTGGGGGAGAGGGATAGTAGGGTTAGTTCTTGGAATATACAGACTCTTTAAGGTAAGTCCATAGAGTTTGTGAAGATTCTTAAGAAGAGAAGGATTAATATACCTTGTGTCTAAGAGACCAAATAGGTAGGTTCTAAGTCAAGGATATGGATGGGTGTAAGTTATGGTACTCTGATACTTGAGGAATAGAAATGAGATAGGTATCTTAGTAGATGAAGAGCTTGAGAGCAAATGGTAGAGGTTAAGAGGGTAAAAAATAGGTTGATGTTGATTAAGTTGGTCATTGAAGACTTTACGTTGAACGGTATTAGTGCTTACACTCTGCAATTGAACTTTGATGAGGAGGAGAAAAAGAGCTTTTGTGAGGTTTTGGATGAGGTGGTGAGAGATGTCCCAAGCACTAAGAAGATTTTTGTCAATGATAATTTCAATGGGCGTATAGAGTCTTTATCAGGAGGCTATGACAATGTGCATGGAGGTTTTGATTTCGGAGAAAGCTGAGAACATCATGAAAATTAGGGTGCTCTATAACAATAAGGAATAATTTAAGTAGTTTAGGGTGAAACATTCTTTATTCGGTGTATTTCAGTAGGATTGAAGAGTTATTTGAGACTGAAAGGTTGAGAAATCCTGCTACCACATGTCTATATTACTGTATCTTATCAAAATTCCCTACCGCCCAATCAATTTCGTTATACACTCTGGTCCCTATAGCTTGCTTGTTACCCCAAGTATAGTGACATCCAGCAGCTCTAAGAGAGGTAGGCTACAATAGATCAATTATGTCCTAGAACACTTTCGTTTCATCTATATTGACCGGTAATCCTAGCCTATCCTCATAGGATAACAAAATGTTATGGAGTTAATACATTGTTCTACAGTTGTGGAAGGTCTTTCCAAAACTCTTTTTTTTTTTTATATAATCATAGTGGGCTTAGATAACTATGAGATAGCTTTTGAACTATGAATCAACATCTTCAACATCCTCAACCAAGCAATGAATGAATTGATTTGACATAGTACATATTTGGAGTTGAACATGGCCTTTCCAACACAACCAAATTCAACTATTTTAGGCCTTACTGTAATTACAACAAATATTCCATCTCTGTAGTACTTTTTAAAAAATATATGCTCTATTTTCCTTTACTTTTGTCTCTAAACAAGCAAACACATCCACTTTATTCTTTAAGAGAAAGAGATGCACCTGTAAAACCCCGCAAAATTCTAAGCTTAATTCGGTCCGTCAATGCTAGAAAAGGGATCCCAGACATAGAAATGTCAGCTAAGTGTGTACACTTAAAACTTATTTAACCTTCATAAGTTGGCAATCCTATTTTACGATCCTTATGATCTTAAAATATCGATATTTATGTTGATTTATGACCAGGAATGTCAGTAGGCATTCTCGGGGGAGTTTTAAATTTTTTGAACATCGTTTGAGGCACGTTTGGAAGTCCAAACCAGTGGATTAGCGTGATCTAGATACGCTGCATCACTTATCGCGTTGATAAATGTTTTTTCCAGCTCCCAGTGTCAAATTACAGTGAGCCAATGCGGACTCGACACGGTGCGCTGGCCATAGAATCGATCCCATTGATGCGGCACGTCGGGCTACGCGTCACTAGGCACGTTTTCAGTCATTAAAAGCCCGCATCTAGAGGGGTAAATTGGTCTTTTCTCACTTTATATCAGCCCCCAAAACATGAGATTAATCCACTTTAGAGGAAAAATCCATTCTCTATTCTCAAAATTACTCAAGAACAAAACCCTAGGGCTTTCAATTCAAGATTCAAGCTTCAAGGAAGCACCATCAACCTTCATTAATTCAAGTAGCAAGGTATGTGAAGTGTTCATCTAAGGGTTTCCTTCCACCCTTGGAGTTCAAGAAACTCTTTTAAACTATAAGTTAATTGATTTTATGAATGTCATATTGGATTTAAATGTATTCATGATTATGATGTAAATTGTGTTCTAATCTATGGTTTATTTCAAGTTTCATGTGAAATTATTTATCATGTATGTAGTATCATGTAAACTCATGTTAAAAGCCCTTGATTTGCAAATTAGGATTTGAAATTATAATGACTACACGTTGTCTAGTCTCATGTGTATAAATTATGATCCCCAAGTGCTTGATAAATGGCTCATGTGAATTAAAGGTGAAAATCATGACATGCTAGCATAGGTGCAGGTTATATCTCACAAGTATTTGATGAAATGTCTCTATGAATGAGTTATGAACAAGTTTGCATCGTTATGATTTTCAAGTTCATGTTATGTTTTGCTTTTATGCTATCGAGTTTTGGGGGTATTCAATACCCAAAAATCTAGCTGTTTACCTAGAGCTACAATATTTATAGAACAGTTTTAGTAGTGTCACGAACAGTAGTACTCAAAAACCATTCCCAGTCTTAGTTCAGAATTTAGTAAATTCAGTCAGCAAGCAGAACTCAGTAGTACTCCATCAGTTAATGGAACCCAGTGAACTCAATTTTGTTTAGTTAGACAGTATAATCAGTAACAGTTTAATTCATCTTAGTACAGTTTAGAAATCATTTCAATATCTATTCAGTTGGGAGTAGGATTCAGCACTGAGTGAACCTAAGGATGGGGACTCACCTGCCAGCAGAGGGTGTGATCCTTAGAAGTAGTCCTTGTATTCTAGAACTACTTAGCCAGCGTAGGTTGAGACATCAACCTACCAGCTGAGGGTTGATAAGGTGTCTTGCCTACCAGTTTAGGGTACCACTATTCTCATTCAGAGCACCTGCTAGATGAGGGTGACTCAGCACTTGTCTTTACCCGTGGCACGGTACTAACACCCTTCCAACTGGGGTTACAGGTTGGACCCCAAATCAATTCAGAGAAGGGGCATGTCGGTTAGATGATTACCTCCCATAATTTTAGTTTCAGTTTCAGTATAGAACTCAGTTTAGTTCTACAGAATTAGGACTGTCAGACACAGTCACTCAGCTCAGTATGAAACTCAGCATAGTTCTACAAAATTAGAACTGTGAGAAATAGTCACCCAGTTATCAGTACTTTAGTATCAGTAAACTCAGATATCAACCTTTCAGTTATCAAAACTCAGTATCCAGTGTTACCATGACTCAGCCACAGTATATATAGATATGTGCACAATGTTTCATCAGTTTTCAGTTATATATGTGTATCCTCATTCAGTTAAATTCATGTTACTTAGTCAGTTATTTGTTCATGCATATGAATCCATGCATATCAGCCTACCTCACTTAGCCTACCAGTACATTCAAAGTACTGATGTATACCTTTATTTTGTGCTATGATTTTTTATATCATAGGTTCAGGCGTAAGGGCTCCTGATTGCACTTAGCTGCCCAACTATCAGCAGCAGACTTAGTGGTGAGTCCTCATAGTTTGAGGAAAAAGTTATTATATTATTTTAATATTTCAGTGCTCAATTTAGTTCAGTAGTCGGAGTTAGTTGGGGACTTATCCCATCAACTCCATATTCAGACAGTTGGAGGCTTTTAGATTAGAGTATTTCAGACAAATGTTTTAGTATTCAGTATTTGTTTCAGTTATGAACCTTATGGCAATTTTTAGCCCATCTTCTGCATTTATTTCAGATATATTATCATTGCAGTGTTGTTATTATTCATTGCTCACAGCAGGTACCAGTCATGGATTAGCTGGTAGTCCTTCGGGGTCGATAGCACTGGGTAGCATTCGGGGTACAGACTTAGGGCGTTACAATACCTCTTTCTACTTATCGAACTGGTTGAGGCTCCTAATGTTCTAGGTTGAAATGATCATGGGGGTTGGTATGAATTACCAGCCTCTCTCTATATCTCTGTAGACAAGGCTTTAGCATGATCATAAATGGTATTAGGCATGAAAGATTCAACAACTTGTTTTCCTTTATTAGGTGTGATATTTGGCAATCTGATACTTTCTTGCACAAGTTCATTAGCAATTGTTTATTTTGCAGGGAGTGGTCTGTACCAACTGAGTGTCATCTGCTCCTCTAGTTTTGCAAGCCAAATATGGTGAAATAAAGGCCCTTTCTTTTTTTTATTTCTTCTCCTCTTTCTTTGTGGCGGTTCATCTTGTTCCACTGGCTTTGTTGTACCTTTACCCTTTTCTTAGACCAACATACATAAGACTCATGATCAAACTTAAATCATTCATTACAAAATCTAGGTCTCTGGTCATAATGAATTTGTTGGTTCATAAACCCATAAGGAGTCTTAATATCAACCTCATCTTAAAGGGCCTAAGCAACATTAGCTTCGAAAAACACCCTGAAATATGATATTTTTGTTAGGATGTACTATTAACCTTGTAATTTGTGTTATAGTATTATATTTTCATCCCATGCAAAGACTATTTATTATATTAATAAAATCTTTATTTGAATAAATCATTGTGTTAAAATGTGTGACCTTTACTTATATAGTAGACAATTTTATGTATGGAGTATTTTAACTCGTGCACGGAAGATTAATATTGTCGGTTTGTATGAGTAATAAATTAACGTTCACAATCAAAGATGAGGTAGGACAAACATCTTGATGATTGTAGCACAAGATTAAATACAATTTGATCTTAACTATGGGAGTGGTAATATTCTGACTTCTTGTGCTAGTACATTTCGTATGTATTGAACGGACCAATTAGAGATATTCATTTATGTTCTGAATATTAATAAACGATTTCTCTAGACCATTACATGTACTTATACTCTTAATCTTGATATAATTATTATGATCTATGTGGTTTGTTTTGTCATTTTAATCTATTAAAAGGTGAGACTCTTTTGTGAGTCAACATATTCCTGATAGGTTGAATGATGACAAATCACTTAGTGAAATATTAATTAGTTGATAGAACCATGTCTCGGACTTGAGATAGAAGACACCCCTTCATGGTTGCTTATAAGTTTTCACGTGAAAACCATGCAGGTGGATTTTGTATCCGTCATGTGAAATAAGTTTAGCATTTTAAATAAAGGATTAAATTAATTAATGAGTTAAATTTTTCATAGAATTTAATTTAATTGATTGGTGTCGGTAATTCTAACATGGGGAGTTAAATAGGATGTAATGGTCGATTTTGAAATTAAACCGAGGAGTGCAATTACAGATTTTTAGTGGAATAATTTATAATTTATTATGATATGATAATTCTTTCATCACTGAATTAATATCATAATTGGAAGCCTCTCTTAATAAATCTGAGGTCCCTGCTATACCTGATTAACTAATCAATTTTGGAAAAGAAAAAGAAACTTACTAGAAGAAGTAATATTATTTACTGGTCTTGTGGAAGGAAAATAATATCTTCTGACTTTCAATGGTTGAAAACATTTTTGGACAACTAAAGAGGCCCAAAACGTTTTGGACAACTAAAGAGGCCTAAAAATGTTTGCCTCTTGATTTTTCCTTATTTATGAGAAAACAAGAATAAATAGGGTTTAGGGTTCAGAAGATGAAGTGAATTCCATCTCTTCTTTGAATCCAATAATCACTTGCCTACACAAGTGTTGGTTAAAGAGGCTAATCAGGATATAGTAGAAGACGGTGGAACTGGAGGCTAATGCATTAAATGATTTTTGTGAAAGTTTCAAGAGGTAAGTTTTCTGATTTTTGTTTTAGATATGTTATCTAGATTATATGTAAGTTATTGATCCTGTAGAATTATTGCTTCTGCTGTGCATGTTCTAACAATTGATATCAGTAGTCTTCTTACATATGCTAGATAATGTAAAAGAAATTACATGATTTATTGAACATATTTCGGATAATAATTGTATAAATCATGTTGTTGCTGGCTGTTTTTCATGTTTTTGATGATTTTATTGATTCCAATAGAATTTAAGTTTATCATCAAGAAAGCATAAAAAGAATTTTGCATAGTTTTGTAAAAATTAGTTTTGTCGATTAAGTGCAAAACGATGATGAGTCTCGAATACAACCAACTATAGTCGTTACTCACTGTATGAACAGTAGTAGTAAGGACAAGCAGTGCAGGAACCCTGCTGTCCCTCGCAACAGCTCAGTCAATAATTGCCGATTTGGTGAGTTTTGGAGGTTTTTAGTTTTTTGACGAACTCCGAATGACATGAAATTTGCTACGTTTATTGGAAACAAGCCACTGAAAAATACTCATAGAAAGTTTTGAGCTAGACCATTTTTTGGCCATTCGGGGTCGTTTTGATGAGTTTTTGGGCATTTTAATGTTTTCGAAAAAATTTAAAATTCTAAAAAAATTATTTTTTGCAAACCAGTCATGATAGGGATCATTCCTTATGGTTTCCATTGGTTAATAATAGTACATAATATGAGTTTACATGTTGTCATCTGTCATCTTCCCCATCGGATAAACTTGTACATTGTAATACTATTTTATAGTCTCTTGTTTTTGATGACTTGTATGAACTTTCCTATTAAGTTATATGTTGGTTCAATGGTACAAAGACTTATGAAATGCGATATTTATCTAACTTAAATCAATAGTTGACTCTCCAACTTAGTTGGTTCTGTTTCATTTAAGAGATAAAATATTTGACATTACATGTATATTTGCTTAAATGGTTAAGTTTTCCTAACGATTCTAACTGTTTATATGCATGGTTATATGTGTGATGTATTTTTAAAGAATTTTATTATTCTGCAGCATGTCTAATGATCTATTTTAATTTAATTATATAACAAAATAACCATGTCTTCATTCAATCCCCTAACTTCTATCCTGAATCAAAATAAATTAGAAGGCCCTAACTATGTGGACTGAAAACATAATTTGGATATTGTTCTTACTGCTGAGGTCTTTAAATTTGTGTTGATTGAGGAATGTCCTGTTAAGTTGGATGAACCCACTGTTGATGAGATTAAAGCCTGCGATAAGTAGGTCAAGGCTGATGAGATGACAAGATGCTACATTCTTGCCTCTATGGCAAATGTGTTGTAGCATTAACATTAGTCCATGACTACTGCATATGATATGCTTGAATCTCTCAAAGAGATGTTCGGAGAGCAAAATCGTGCTGCAAAGCAGACGGCCATGAAAGCTCTTTTGACCATAAAAATGTTTGAAGAAACTTTAGTAATGGAACATGTTCTTACAATGATGAGTCTATTGAACGAGCTAGAAATTCTTGGTACGGTTATTGATAAGGATCTCAGGTTAAGATGGTCCTACAGACTTTAATCAGATAGTTTTCAGTAGTTTCGCTTGAATTATAACATGAATAAGATAGAATTATATCTTATGAAACTATTGAATAAGCTGCAAGTGGTAGAATCTATCATTAAGCAACAAGCTCCTCCTGCAGCGTTAATGGTTGACAAACCTTCGTCTTCGACTTTTAATCCAAAAGGCGAAAAGAAAAAAAAGAAGCCTCATAAGGTTTCAGGTGCTAATGGTGGTGTGGCTAAGCCTAAGGGCAAATGCTATCATTGCAAGCAACCTGGTCATTATAAGAAATAGTGTCCCGACTATATAGCTAAGATGTAGAAACAAGGTACATCTTTTTCATATGTCGTTGAAATATTTTTAGCAGCTGTTTCTACCTAATTTTGGGCTATAGATTCGGGAGCCATTAATCATATCTGTGCATCCTTGCTTGGAAGTTAGAAGATAACAAACTTGGAAGCATGCTTCCGTACCATTCCTTCATGAATCCAATCTAAGAAGCGAGAATACAGTTTGTCGTTATGTGATCCGTATATGGTGTCGGATACAAATGGATGTTTTATGCCAAACATCTTAGGCATCCTTGATGAAGAACCTGGAAAAACATACAATAATAAAGAAATAAATACCAAAAAAGTTCACCAAATAAAAAATAAAATTTATACGAAAATATAATAGTACCAGATCTAGAACCAAAATCGTCCATGTAAGGTGAAGTTTTCCATCAGCCTAGTTTTCGTGTCCTTGGAGGTAGAACATGTGTTTGTCTGGATACTCTGGACTTGTGCATAACTATAATCTGTCTCTCGGTGTTTAAACTTGGGATCAAATTATCAGGAATAAAATCTTGCGATTCTGTTAGATATTAAGTAGACTTGTGTTAGGTCAGCTATATGAACAGAAGCTGCAACCAAGTCTTGATTCTTATGAGATTGAATGCTTAAATCTGTCTAAAAATTAACTATCTGTAACTCCATTTGACAAATGTGATCACCTACGCGTTCAACTGTGCATTCATCCACCTAAAACAAATATAACCACAAATATTTTTAAAAAAACTAAAAAAAAAAACCAAAATTAAAAATTTACAGAATAAAAGATACTCGTACTTCAGTCTGCTCAACACGATGAGCTTTTTTTCCATATGCAGCATCGATCTCCTTTGCGTTTTCTAACTCAGTAACCAAGATAGTTTGTACTTTGATTTCTATTTCTGTATTCAAGACCTAAAATACAAGAAGCCAATAAACAAGCACACCGTATCAGTACGTTATATATGACTATTGAACTGTATATAAATGTACTGTATATGTGCAAACTGTATATATTACCAATTGTAAATTGTATATACGTATGTATATATAGATGCAAACAAAACATGCATATATGCACATGAACAACTGTATATATGTATATGCAATAAATTGAAGAAACTACTAATCATTTGCATTGTTAAGCAAGCACATTTTAATCACCTTAACATATGAAATAAGTGCATCACAATAAAAATTAGTTTCTTATTGAAGCATGTCCAGCAAAATATGATGTATTCATTTTAAAAACCTTAAGAAATGAACGAAAATAAAAAATTTAATGAATAAAAGATACTCATACTTTAGTCTGCTCAAACAAATGATCTTTTATATCAACATCAGCATCATTCTTCTTTGAATTTTTCGATTCGTCAATTTATTTTTCTAACTCTATAACTGAGGCGGCTTGAATATCAATTTTCATTTATGTATTCCATACCTAAAATACAAGAAGTCAATAAACAATCACACCATGTAATTATGGTATATATGACCATCGAACTGTATATATGTTATACCTTGCAGAGAAATAGTATTCAAATCAAAATGTATAAACATATATCCAAATGCAAACTGTATATCTAAATATTCAAATGAAACTGTATATAACTGATAGCCTACTATAAACTATATATGCATATACTATATATGGGCAAAATGTATTCATATCCAATTACAATTTGTATATATATTGGGATACATGAATTCAAACAATATATACATATATTCAAATAAAAACTGTATATATGTATATGCAATAAAGTAAAGAAACTACTAAGCATTTCTGTAATACCCCGATCGTTTCTTAAGCCTAAATCCATCTTTTGAATGAATATGAATGACTTCCAAATTGATGTTATTTATATAATGTTGTATTTCCCTAAATTCTACTTTCCATCGATATAAGATTCACCCGGATTGGACACCCGGTGAGGAAGTTAGAGCCATTTTGTAATTCCCCGAGACTCTAACCAATAGTGCAACCATGAATCAAGCTCCTGAGAAATAAATTATAGTGCTTTGGTTGTTTTCTAATCAAGGATGGTGTGTATTAAGGCCTTAAAGATGTCCTAATAATTGGGTGAATCAAAACATTCCTTACAGATTGAATTCTTGGGAAGGATATTGGTATAGTCAACTTCAAATGAGTATATCACATTATACTTGGAATTTTTGAGCTCATCACCTATCAACAGATATATAATTTAATTATCTTTCCAACGATACTAATTTCACCAAAATCCGATATTGGAGCAAAGAGTTATGCCTATTTTACTTCAACATGGTCAAGCTGGAAAATAGTGACGACGGTTCTGATGGGCTGTCACATTTCTGACGCCATTTTTGATGACGTCGTCACTTTTTGACAACATTTCTGATGACGTCGTCAGTCTTAGGCATAAAATAAAAAAATTTGACCCTTTTGTGACGACATTTTGTGACGGCCTATCACAGGTCTGACAACCGATCACGGATGTCGTTTGTCATTTTTTTCAGCAATTAAGGGGTATTTTTAAAAGGGTATTTTGGTCTTTTTCACTTATTTTTAGCCTCTCTATATATACTAGTAGTGGATAAAACCTTCATTATCTCTCATTCTCTTCCAAGGAAAAGATCAAGAAACTAGGATTTTCTTTTAAAATCCCAAATCAAATCTTCTTCAAGAAATTTAATAATCTTCCAAAGATTTCACCAATTTGTCCAAGAATCAAATTTTTCAAGTCAAAGGCATCAAGAAACTCAGCTCAAAAGTGTGAAGAAGAGTTCCCAGTCAAGCTTGTTCATCTTAAATTCATAATTCAAGGTATCTAGAGTTTGAACAAGAACACTTCTTTCATTATTGTGCCCAAAGATTTAATTTCTACTATTGAAATCTATGATTTTACAAAGTGGGTTTACACCCAAATTAGTTTATTAATGATTTATGATATTTGAGCTATTCAAGATCGATACACATGACTATTACATCATTTTATTTCTTAAATTGAGAACTTATGCCATGAGTTGAATATTATTATTATGAGTTGATGATTTTCGAATGATTTGAGATAAGAGTCATGATTTAAGATTT
>NC_061118.1:48347033-48368002 GCF_002878395.1 Capsicum annuum
GAAAACCTTCATTATCTCTCATTCTCTTCCAAGGAAAAGATCAAGAAACTAGGGTTTTCTTCTAAAATCCTAAATCAAATCTTCTCCAAGAAATTTAAGAATCTTCCAAAGATTTCACCAAGTTGTCCAAGAATCAAATTTTTCAAGTCAAAGGCATCAAGAAACTTAGCTCAAAAGTGTGAATAAGAGTTCCCAATCAAACTTGTTCATCTTAAATCCATAATCCAAGGTATGTGGGGTTTGAACAAGAACACTTCTATCGTTCTTGTGCCCAAAGATTTAATTTCTACTATTGAAATCCATGATTTTGCAAAGTGGGTTTACACCCAAATTACTTTGTTAATGATTATGATATTTGAGCTATTCAAGATCGATACACATGACTATTACATCATTTTATTTCTTAAATCAAGAACTTATGCCATGAGTTGAATATTATTATTATGAGTTGATGATTTCCGAATGATTTGAGATAAGAGTCATGATTTAAGATTTTCTATGAGAATTTTTATTATTGAATATATATATATCTATATATATATATATATATATATATATATATATATATATATATATTGATATTTGAGCTTGAGAGTCAAGAATGAGTTCTATGATGTTTTCTTGAAGTTTTTGATATATGATTATTTTACAACTTCCAAATTATGACTTGATATTTAATATTGTGAATTTCATGTTCTACCATTAGTTGGTATTTCAAGTGCTTTCAAGACATGTGTCAAGCATTAAGCTTCCTTATGACAAATTGGATTATTGAGTATATTGATTCATAAGATTGAGTTGTTATAATGAGTCTTGATATTTTCTCAAAGTTATTGATGTTGTCATGACTAAATGAATTGATACATCTTGATGTTGAGAAAGATTGTTTGATTTTGAGTTGAGTTAGGAATCTACAGTTGTATATGATTTACCGATGAGATATATATTTATGTTTTGGTCTTTATAATGGACCCACAAATTGATATTGATTAAGGTGGATTTCCTAATGCGTTCTGAGATGAGTCTTGGAGGATTATTTAGCACCGAGCGAAAAATGTGGTATTTTTCCAAAACTACGTGTCACCGTAGGATTGATATTGATGATTGTGGGCCAGAGGCTGAGTATGGGATTGTGATTGAGAAATTGAGGTTTTACTCCTTGGAAAGAGTACGACACCCCCGCTAATATGGGGTTCTCTCCTTAGGAGGTCAAAACGTTGGACTCCATGTGGCTCACATGGTGTAGTTATGTCGGTTATAAGAAACTCCCAAGTCCATAAGAGGTCAAGTTTCATGAGTTACCGAGTCACTCTAAGTCATGATTTAAAGAGTTTGAGTTAAGTATAATGATCTATGAGATTTATAATGCTTGTATTACTATTAATGATTTACAAGGAATATATTTCAGTTAATTCAAGCGAAGAAAGTTGTTATCGCTAGCATGCATGCTTTTCATAATCATTTATGATATTATTTATAATGTTGCGTTGCACCCCACATACTCAGTACATTCCTTAAAGTACTGACCCCCATATATTTCTATATG
Source organism: Capsicum annuum (assembly GCF_002878395.1). Classification (NCBI taxonomy): domain Eukaryota; kingdom Viridiplantae; phylum Streptophyta; class Magnoliopsida; order Solanales; family Solanaceae; genus Capsicum; species Capsicum annuum. The sequence continues at coordinate 48,348,580 of NC_061118.1, forward strand.
TTGCAGTGTCTTATAATATAGGTGCAAGTTGTAGTGCAGATACCATATTCAGTCAGTCCGCCGCTCCCATTCAATTGGTGACGAGTCCTTTTGATTCGAGGGCTTGGGTTGGTTATATAGTTCGAGAAGTGTTGTATGTTTCTTACTTTAGTTGTATTGAGATTGGGTAGTTGGGAGTCATCACCCATCTATCTGAAGTTAGTACCAGTAGAGGCTTCATAGACAATCAGTAGAAGTTGATGTATTCAGTTTCAGTTTCGTTTGGTAAAAGTAGAGTTGTAATATTGTAAAGTTCATGTTTATATTGATCAAGTTCAGAGAAGTTCTATATTTTTGCTTATTTTATATAGATTTAAGCATTTTATCAATTTGTTTATGAATGAAGCCAGTAAGAGGGTTAGCTTGGGGTCACTTGTGATCCTAAGCACCGTGTGACATCTGGGGACTCAAATTTCGGGGCGTTACAATTTCCATGGTTAAACAAGAACATTTTAATCACCATAACATATGAAGTAATTGCATGGCACTAAAAGTTAATTTGTAATTGAAACATTTTCCAGCAAATAACAATGTAATCATTTTAAAAACCTTAAAAAATTAATTATAATAGAAAAATTAGAATAAAAATTACTCGTACTTTAGTCTGATCAACAGGATGATATTTTATTTCAACTGCATCATCGATCTCCTTTGCACTATCCGAGTCATCAAGTAGTTTTTCTAACTGAGTAACCGAGGCTGTTTGAACTTTGATTTCCATTAGTCTATCTAAAACCTAAAATACAAGAAGTCAATAAAAAATACACAATATAAGTATGTTATATATAACCATTGAACTGTGTATTGGTTAGAAAACTAAAATGAAGAAATTCTAATCAAATCAAACTGTATAAAGATATATCCAATTGCAAACTGTATATCCTTATATCCAAAATGTTAATGTATATATAAACTGTATATAAGATATCCAACCATAAACTATATATAACAGGAGTTGAACTATATGTATATACTTTTGAATCCTTGCTACTCCCTGGAGTATAATGCACATACTGAATGGAGTTTCTTGTTCACCATTTGGAGATGACTATTTGGTTGAATTCTAATAATTAGTGACATATCACTGTTTATGTTATGTACTACTCTTTGTATAAAAACTTTTGACTAATATTTGTAAGCTTATTACCTTCTCATGATCAACTTTACATTTGATAGCATCCATCACCAGCTGCAATTTATCATTTATTAGATCACACAAACTCTGAAATTCAGACTTCACCTGCATAATAATTTTAAAAAGTTTTAGCGGAAATTCAATAGTTTATTGATGGTTCAAATTATACTTACATAATTCTCAAGCGCATCAACTTTCTAGTTGAGAGAATTTATGTCAACAGGCAGCTTTGTCCTCTGTACTTTTTGTTTAGCAATTGGTGGATTAAATTCGGTGATCGAATCTGAACTCCCACTTTATTCCTATGTAATTTCAACTTTGTTGCTGTTTTACTAACGCGACGAGTTGGTGTCCTATAGCCCGACACTTTTGACATAATCTTTGAAGGAATCTTGATGGATATTGATGCACCCGATGAAATTTACTTTGCTTTTTTTTAACGGGTGAATCAGGTACAGCCAACCTTGTCTTTTCTTTATGAACATCTAAAAAATTATACAACTCTTGAAAGTCATCGTTGGAATTGACAACATACTTGATTCGAGATTCTCTGACTACATGATCATCAATTTTTGGTGGAAGTTGAAAAGATGCAATTTCATTTGCAGAAGCGTTGATGTAAACATCATTAAAAAATGTTAAAAAAAGTTGTCTATTTTTTATCATGTGCACATATAAATATTAAACAACATTTCAAATTAAATCAGTTTGACATAAAAGACTAACTTATAAACTGTATATATATAAACTGTATAACCAAAATGTTACTGCATATATAAACTGTATATAACAGATATCCAACCATAAACTGTATATACGTATTTTAAATATTTAACCAACACAAAAACATGATAGGATATAGGAAGATATTGTTACATAAATAAAAAAATATTTGTATATATCACTAAGCACACACAAAAAAAATTATAATTAAATATACAAGGATATTGACTTTTACCTTCTTACACTCGAACATGTTCCGCATAAGTCATTTATATCGCGGACGTTCTTCTATGGTTTGCCAATCAAGCAACCTTGGAATTCGATCACCTATTCTTTTTGCAAGTCACTTATCAACATTGGAACAACATTCATACATCCATACTTGCATTGCGTATGGCACGCCATGAAGTCGGTAGTACTGACAATCAGATTTCAACTTCCTTGAAATGGTTTTGGAAAGCTCTTCAAATGCTTCTTTACCCCATCAGTAATCCATGTACCTTCCTTGCTCAACGACATCAAAATAAAATCTAGGTACTCGAACGGTGTTCATCTCGCCAGACTTAATAAAATGATGGATGAAATATAGAATGGCAATCTTCAAAGCATCATCATCATCCTGACCCCATACTTGGTCATCAAGAGCCTAAAATAATATTGCTTTGTAAGGTTCTTCTTCACCACCAAAATATTTCTGAAGTAATCTATTCGGCACACTTGTGTCGAATACAAAATCAGCCTTAGAAGAAACACAATTTAGACTGGATATGATTGCAAATTCCCTTAAAGAAAATCTTAACGTGTATCCGTTGAACTGCATTATTAGACCATCAGTTGAACTTGTTTTCAACTCAAGTGACATAGCACAACGAAAAATTTATGATTGAACCGAAGAATCTGGCATGGAGGCGTACTGGGCAAAGCATGTACACATAAATCTACTAAGTTGTACAGATGATAACTTCTTTTTTAAGGTATTAAAAATCTTTATATCCACGTAACACGCCATAAGTAGGAATTTCTTGGGAAGATCAATGATTACAAAAATGCTATCTTGTTGAATAAACAAAATACAAATGAGCATAACAAAAAATAATAAACACATTTAAGCAATTACATATATAAAGCGTTATCCATGAACTAGTTATAACTAGATACATCGTACACCTCATAAATGATGTATATATCACCTATCAATATGTATGTATGTTCATTGTGCTGCTAAACTATATATATATATATATATATATATATATATATATATATGTATATGTATATATCAAATGAAGAAAAATAGTGATGTATATACTGTATATATGAATATGTACGCATACTAATATGCTTGTGTCAGTTGATTGTATTTATGTATCTGCACACAAAACTACATAAATACTAATCAATATCATTCTTAAACAAGGACATTTTTTTCCCGAAGACATATGAAATAATTGCATCACAAAGAAAATTATTACTTTGTTAATATGTCTAGCAAATGCTCTAAAAAACACTATCCAAAATAAAAGCATAAACACAAAAACATTCAAATGCAGATCAAGCCAGACATATTTGTACAAATTCACTGTATATACATAATTGAAAACTTTATATACATATATACACTCTCTCTCTCTCTCTCTCTCTCTCTCTATATATATATATATATATATATATATACACAAACTGTATATACAAAATTGAACTATAAAAGTGTATATATATTCATATGCATGCATATATATACCAAAAAAGTATATAAATATCCAAATTAAAAAATAATTCTATATAAAAATATATACAAAACTACCTCATCATCATTGTCAACTTCATTGCTTCCCCTTTTAGATTTAGATGCCTTAGAACATTTAACCCTTTCCTCTTTGCTAGAAGATGCAAAATCCTTTCCTTTTCTTTTTTTCGATAAACCAACCAATGATATTTTGGATGTGTCTATTAAATCATCTCTTGACTGTGAATGTACTATGCTACTCTGATTATTGACATGGTCATTCTTTTGTTTTGTTTGTGACTCTGCTCTCGACTTGTCCACTTCCAACTCTGCTAAAAACTTGCATTTCCACTATCTAATTGAGAAATACCCAAATCAAACGATGGAGAGCCGCAATTAATCATGGGTATATTTTCAATACCTCTTGTCAATCTCCTATTAGGGGTTTCTTCATCCATTTGAAACAACAAGTAATTGATAACTTGAAACCCTAATAACAAATACAAAATAGATGAAAAATTTATAACCAAAAAATACTAAAAGATTACCTCAAAATCAAAAAGAAATACTAAAATATTACCTCAAATCCTCAATAAATATCATAAACTGATTTTATGTGGTGAAAAATCCACCAAATCAATTTTTCAAAGAACAATCAATGATGATATTCTGTAATATTATAGTGATTTTGAGCTCAAAATAAACAAAAAAAACTTGAAGAAGATCTTTTGAATAATTGTGTAGTATGATGTTGCAAAGGTTGTTGTTTCTTCAATGGAAAATCAAGGAGAGAGTATATGCGATTTTGAGAGAAAATTAAGGAAAGGAAAGTTGAAGAGCATATCTACACTAATCTTGAATTTTGATAATCAAGGAGAGAGTATATTGGTTACCGTTTATTCAATCAATAGTATAGAGGGAGAAAAAAAAATAAAGTATCAAAAATAATTCATTTAGAGATAAAATCGGTATATACAAATCTTATATATTTATATATAGGACCCCATCAATAAATTGATTTTAAACTGTCAAATGACTAGAAATTGTAATTTTTTAAAACATTGACCATATTATGTAATTAATATAATATTTTGTTTATAATATGTATTTTTTCCAAATATTTATTCACATGCCACTGAGGCATATGCTGAACCAAGTGTACAAATACTCCACTCTCAATTTGTAATGACACCTTTTTAAAAAAATTGTCCCAAAAAAATCACATTTTCATAATTAAAAATAATTTAATTGTAAAATTTTTTATTTTTAATAAAATAATTTATAATTATACAAATATTCATAATGTATTTTAGACTGTAAATTTCAAAATAAATTCTTAAAATTTATGTAATGTAAAACAATGTCTCATAAATTGAGACGAAAGAATATTTTTTTTAGGAATTTCAAGTGAGAGAGCACGTCCAAGTACTATTTTTTGATCTATATTCAAGAAGACGAGGCAATTGTTATTTATAGCGTACGCCATTCCACTAAAGCTTGTTAGTTATTTACATGGTGAACTGAGAGTAATATGAGAAGAAGAAGAAGTTGATCAGATGATCATCAACGAAAACCTTCAATATATTGTTATTGAAAATTTTTATTATGAATGTCCGGATATTCAAGATCTGCGTCGGTTAATACCTAAACAATGTGAAATAAAGGGTGAACGTGATATTGAATGACTAGCTTTCTATATCATGCATAGAAAATAGACATATTCAATGCAAACATTGAAAGAATAGTGTGTCATATGATAATTTGAAAAAAAGAATAGTCCACTTGTATATATAAATAGTGCACTAATTTATAACCAAAAAAGAAAAAATGCCCTAACACTATATGAAAAAAGAGAAAGTGCACTAAAATAGTGCATCATATGATAATCAGTAAAAAAAATGCACTTGTATGTATAAAAAAAATGAATAATGCACAAAAATAGTGTATTATATAAAAAAAATAAAAGAAAATGCAGTAAAATAGTACACTATATCGGGGCTTTGAGCTAAAAGTGACAAAAGAGTTTGAAAATGAGGTGTAGGTGACTCAAGTCTTAATAATTGAGTAGAGGTAACAATTACTTTGTTATGAATTAAGAAAGTTGAAAAAATTTAAAAATAACCCACAAGTTTTTAAATTTACACTTTGATCCAAATGTCAGTTAATATAACGGGAAACAGAGGAAAAAAGGTACGTTTCTCTCTCTTCTTATTCATTTTTATTTTCTCTCTCTTAGCGATTTTTGTTGTTCATTGTTGCTGCTACTTTATTCATCATCTTCTACTTTATTATCATCATCTTTTACTTCATTATCATCTTCATCTTCTTCTTGTTGACCATTGTTGTTGTTGTTGTTACCGCTACTGCTGCTATTTGACCAATTTTTTAGATCAAATTTTGTTTCGTACATCACTTTCCACTTTGAAATTACTTCATAGGAGATTTTGGTAAGTCAATTTATGATTTTTAGTTGAATTTATCCTCTAGGTAACTGCTATTGTGTTGTTTTTTCAACAATAGATAGCGCGCAAACATGAATCAACATGAAAGTCATCTGTTTAAATAGATCAATCATCTGTTGTGACAAATGAGTCATCTGTTACAACGAAAGACTTATATGTTGGATTCATGTTTATGATACTATAGTGCAGTAGCATGAATCGAACAGATGGTTTATCTATTGCAATATATGACTCATCTGTTGTAATAGAATAAATATTTATTACAACAGATTAGTAACCTGTTGCAACAAAACCTAAACTCGATTCCAATAGACTTGTCATCTATTGCAATAGGGTAAATATCTGTTACAACAGATTAGTAACCTATTGCAATAAAACCAAAACACAATTCCAACAGACGCATCATCTGTTGTAACAGGTAAGTAATCTATTGCAACAAATTAATTATCTGTTGCAATATGTCACTCATCTGTTGGAATCAACTTCAAAAGTTCCTTAGTACTGTAATATCTATCCTAATAGGTGCTTCACCTGTTGTAATAGATATATAGTCCGTTGCAACATATGATTCACCTGTTACAATAGATGACTCGTTTGTTGAAATCAGCTTCAGGAGCGTAACATGAATCTTAATAAGTAAGTAATCTATTGTGACTGATCACTTACCTGTTACAACTTATTTTTCACCTTTTGCAATAGATTACACATCTGTTGGGGTTCATGTACGGCACTATGAAATCACTATTAACTTTTTCTTTAACAAATGACTTTATTTAGGTACCACTAATGGAGGGATCAATAACAATAAGGGTGGATTATCTTGGTCAATGGATCGAGAAGAGAAATTGATGTGTATGGCATTGGAAAGAGGGTGAAATGCTAGAGACGATATCTATGATAGTCTAAAGTGATGTTTCATATGATAATTTTGTGAACCTAATCATTAGCTATTGTGGACTGAATTGTCAACCGGAAGAACTCATTATCATCTACGTGCACAACTCCTTTGAAAATCATAGGGTACTACCTTTCAAGATAATCGATTAGGTTCGATTGCATGCTTATCTTAGTGATTCATCCAGGCCGATATTAAGGAAGTATGTGGTTAAAAAGATGAGAGGGAAGAAGAACCAGAACGTAGAAAAAGAACAACAATAAGACATATTTAATGATAGGTTGGATGATCTAGACATGAATATTCAATATGATGATCAAGCACCTACGCCCGTTGATGCGACCAATATGGTGGGAAGTTCTTCTCGATCGACACCGTCTGGCAATCTTCAGGATGACGGGACCAACTTTTTCAATGGAATACCATTCAAGGACAATAAAGAACTATCTACTACTTTATTTATTTCTTGTTTGGAAAAAGATTTCAGAATAAAGAAGGTGATTAATTCGAGTAATGTCTTTTACTACGAATATGCTAATTCGAACTGCAAGTGATGGTTGAGAGCGGTGAAGTATTTAAGTTCTGACAGATTCATCATTCATAAACATAAAGAGTATCACACATGTGGTTGGGTGCACATCTCGGGCCAACATCTTCACGCTATGTCAAAGGTCCTTGGGGAATATTTCAAGAATAGTTTCCCCGACGGCAAAGGCCCTTCTACAAGGGTTATGGCTAATCAACTCCTAATAGAATTGGGTGTCCTAGTTAGTTATTGGTAGATATATACGGCCATGAGGATTATCAAGAACTTGGTTAGGGGGACACACGAGCATGGGTATGCAGTCCTGGATGCCTACCGTTACATGCTTAAGTCCACAAATCTCAGAAGTAAAACGGCGTTACATGTTGATGAAAATGGAAGGTTCAATTACTTTTTTGTATCCTATGGTTCTTGGATTCAAGGTTTTCAACATTTGATAAAAAGACATAGCCATTGACGGTACCTTATTGAGGAGCAGGTATAATGGAGTTCTGCTAGCGGCGGTAGCGGCGGATGCATAGAATCTTATCTCTCGTGTCATTTTGTATACAGTGGACAAGGAATGTGATGCCTCTTATGGATTTTTTTTGAATAACTATGAAGCTGCATCGAAGATACCAAAGAGTTGTATTTTATTTTGGATAGGCATCCAAGTATTCCAAAGATGGGTTCAATTTTCTTTACTTCAGCTTACATTAGTTGTTGTATCAAGCATCTTGGAGAGAACATTCAGACCAATTTTCACAATGAAAGGGTCGTGACCCTTTTTTATAGAGCAACTAAAGCATATAATAGAAGGAGTTTTTAGACCATTTCAATCAAATAACGGATATGCATCCCCAGGCAGCAAAACATCTCATATGTGTTGGTTTTGAGAGATGGAGTCGGGCATTCTGTCTAACAAATAGGTACATTTTTAATAATTTAATGTCTTGTTTGAGTTACAAGTTTAGTATGATGTCGTACTAAGTGATTCTTTTGTATAGGTATAATATTATAACGTCAAACATAGCTGAATCAATGAATTCTGTCCACATGCTATGGCAGTGCTTCGAGCTCAATACGATGCATAATATGGACCTAAAATTTATGAGCACTCCTCTCCATATTATTCAGTGGAAAAATATACAATGGCATATAGTGGGCATATTACTCCGGTGCCTCCCGAATAATCTTGGGTTATTCCTGCAGATCTTTTGGGGAGATTAATACCTTCTCTATATATTGACCCACGCACTATCAAATCAGGAAGAAATCCATATAAGAGAAGGTGTGGAGTCAGAGAATCGTTTCTATCAAGACAAAACAAGTGCTCCATACATAAGTGGGCTGGCCACAAAAGAACTATATGCCCGGATCATAATCCACTATGATCATTGTAATTGCGAAAACTTGTGTTGTTGTTTGTTGTGGACATTTATATATTTAACTCATTGTTTTGAATATAATATTACCATTTATTATATATGAAATATCTTTTTTAATAACTTGTGCATCAATAAAAAGAGGCAAAACATGAACTAAATACAGCAAACCATAATTATTTTTAATAGATTACCAATCTGTTACAACAGATGGACATTAGCTAGAAGAACACAATACAATTCATCAAACTGGAATGTTTTCCTCCAACAGATGACAAATCTGTCGCAATAGATGGATAATCTATTGGCAAAAATCCAACTGATGACCAATCTATTCTAACACATGGTCCATCTGTTGAAAGAAATCAAACGCCAAAATTGTTATTGCTACTGGATTCAAAATTTCTCCTTACCTCTAACTGTCGACATGTTAACATGTATGTTTAGAAGAAGAAATAGATAAAATGAAAATTAAATAAGAATTAAAAAGCCAAAGTCGACTAAAAATAGTTTTTTCATTAAACAAAAAATTAAATACATTAGGTATAAATCTGATATAGAAAAAATAAAATACATACGCTAAAACAAAAAAACACATTCTAATTATTATTATTATTATCATTAGCATCATTATTATTACCAATCGATCAATCAACTGGCTACAGCAGGGCCCTCATCAGCCTCTACATCTCTCTGAACATCCTTGCTCTCATGGCAACCAACTCCCTTTGCAGGTCATTAACTTGCCTCTGAAGTTCCCATACGGTGCCGCATAGAATAGCAATGTCCCAAACAGGATTAGCCATATCTAGAACATACATGAATTGATAAAAACATAAATACAAAAGTAAAGAAAAAAGTCTGAATGTAATATAATGTATACTACCAACTGGTAGATTTACACAGAAAAATAAATAAAAGTGGAGAAGAATGAAGATTAAGAAAGAACCTATATATAGAGTACTGAATCTGAATGTGTTAGCCAAAAAGGCACGACTATTCAGCTCCATTATATTAATTATATTAAAACTGCTACCTTGTTGTTTTCGGTGAAAAGTTGTGACTTTTTCTTTTACATTCAAACTTCTCACCTTTTCAAAATAGTTTTGAGACTTAATAACAACCATTATTATTGAGCTGTTGCAATAGATCGTCCATCTATCATAACAGATAACCCATTATCACAACAGATGGTCTATATGTGCAACAGATGAGACATCTATTGTATCATATTGATTATCTATTGCGACAGATAGAACATCTGTTGGAGGAGATTTTTTTATATCTTCTAACAACTGATTCATCAGTTGCAGCAGATTGAGAATTTGATTCATCAGCTGTTTTAAATGATTCACCTGTTGCAATAAATGGTCTATCTGTGCAACAGATGAGACATCTATTGTAATATATGGATTATCTGTTGCGACAGATAGACCATCTGTTGGAGGAGTTGTTTTGATTTCTCCTAATTACTGATTCATCAGTTGAAATAGATGGGAAATTTGATTCATCAACTATTTTAAATCTGTTAGACAAAAATTCAAGATTGTTTACCTCTTTTTTAATAGCCATCACATGCGTGCAGATGAATAAACATTGTCTGACATTGATGGGGTAGGAAGAATAAGGTGCGTGTAGATGAATAGATTCACTTTCATGCATGGGAGTTATGTATTATTGATCAGGCTATCGTAACAGACACATATTAAGTACAATAATCTTGTGAATATAGTTTTTACCAATTAAACATTGATGCTTCAAACAAGATCCTGTATTTTACAGTTTAGTTTGGTAGGTGTGAACTGATAAGGCCGAAGGGTTCCAAGATGGTGGTGTCGCTATTCTGTTACAATTTAATAATAGTTTTTCTCATGTTTATGTGTCAAGTTTGGAGAAAATTTTTAGTGGTAGTGTAAATATCCAATAGTGATTGGACCAATTTTAATGGTGCAATAGACTTTTGAAAGGCCTTCAAGCCTCGCATTGTAGCAAACAAAAACAAGAATAAAAAACTAATCGAAATTCCTCTGGTCCAAATTTATATAGATGGATTGCTCGAAGAGAGTATTATATAGCAGAATGTTCTTGGGAGAATACCTGTATGGGAAGGGGGAGGTAGAGAAGACCATATATCATCTCACACCTTGTTTAAGAGGAAGCACAGAGAAGCAAGTAAGGAACTTCTAGTGAATCTGGCCAATGAAATTGACTTGAGAGATGAAAAAACTGAATGAGCTTCAAATGTGGAAGTGTATCCAAATATTAAAATCTGTCAGTCGTTCTTGAAAAAGAAAAATGCTCAAGAGGACTGAAGTTGGACACTTTGCTAGGGACTGCGACTACCAAGCGTGGCCTCAATGAAGACCCACAAAGTGCAGGACCAGAACTCTAAAGAAGTAGTTTGGTGAGCATAGAGGATTGGTAAGATTTTCAGTCAAGAATGAAACCTGAACTAACAACTCCATAAGTAAAAATAAAGGAAGCCAAGACGTCAATTTTTGAAGTCTAATTTACATCCCATGCCTTCTGTTTGTGGTTCTGATCAGGTCAATGGCAGTAGAAACAAAAAGGTCTGAAGTTGGGTAGAAATCCCATGCCTTGTTATTTCAATTGCCTTTGACCAGACCATAGCCATAAACAGGAGGCATGGGATGCAAGTTTACCTTGAGAAATTACCACCTTGGCTTGATCCCTTATTTTTACTTCAAGAGTTGTTGGTTCAGGTTTATTCTTGACTGAAAATCTTGTCAATCCTCTATCCTCGCCAAACTACTTCTTTAGAGTTCTGATCTTGCACTTTGTGGGTCTTCATTGAGGGCATGCTCGGTAGTTGCAGTCCCTAGCAAAGTGTCAAGCTCCAGTCCTCTTGAGCATTTTTCTTTTTCAAGAACGACTGATGGATTTTAATATTTGGATACACTTCCACATTTGAAGTTCATTCATTTTTTTCATTTTTTATATCAATTTCATCAGCCAGTTTTGCTACACATTCCTTCCTACCCTGTGTTTCTTCTTAAATAAGGTTTGAGTCGATATATGGCCTTCTCCACCTCTCCCTTTTCGCACAGGTATTCTTTCAATCACCTTCTGTTGTATAATAGTCTCCTCGAGCAACCTATTCATATAAATTTGGACCATAGCAATAGCTATATTCATTTTTATTCTTGTTTACAGCAGTGCAAGGCTTCGGAGGCCTTTCTAAAGTCCATTGAACTCTTAAAATCAGTTCAATCACTATTTGAATGTTTACACTGCCACCAAAAACTTGAAACCTTCTCCAAACTTGACACATACACATCAGCAAAATCTTCTTTAAACCGTAATAAGGTATCGACACCACCTACTTGGTCCCTCAGCCTTACCAGTTCTAACCTAATAATCTTAACTGCAAAATGCCATATCTTGTTTGAAAGATTAACGCCTAATAGGTAAAGAACCAACATTCACAAAATTAGTGTACTGGATGTGTGTTTTCACGATAGGTTGATCAGTAATACATACCTCCCACATATGAAGTGGTTCCATTTGCAAGCAGATTATTTCTTCGAATCCATCTTTACTCTAGACTTTAATGTTGGTCGAGCAAAAGTTTATCCAGTTTCACTTCCTTTAATCTGCAAACACGAGAAAAAAATTTGATATAAAACAAGAGAAGAACAAAAAGAACATTACAAATGGGTAACAGGTGATGCATTTGTGGCAACAGATGGATGACATGTTGCAACATATGGGTCATGTATTGGAATAAATTAACCCAACCTTGCTATTGGTTTGATTTCTTCCAACAGTTGCTCTGTCTATTCCAACAGCTGATTCATCAGTTTCAACAGTTGAGGAAACTATTGCAACACCATCAATAACATCAACAACATTTTCAACATCAAAGAAATAACACCATATATTCCAACACCATCAATAACACAACACCACATGTTTCAATAGCACCAACACCCATTTATCAATAAATAAAAAATTGGTAATGGATAAATCAATAATAACAACAGATGTACATATCTAATTTAAATAATATACAAAGAAGAAGACGAGAAAGAAAGAGAAATAGTGAACCATACATGCAATATCAAAAAGGCAAAGGGATCAAAATACCTATTTCAGTCGAGCAAAGATATTGGGGGGATCGATTGAGATTTGAAAGGGTCCTCATATAACAGAGGAGAGAAAAGAGAAGAAAAAAGGAGATGGTTGTGATTACCTAAAGAAGAGAGAGAAAATTTTGAATCTGAATAAAGAAGAGAGATGAGTTATGTTAATTTATGGCTGAAGAAGAGATAATTCTAGAGATGGATTTTATATATTCATTAATAACTTTTGAGGAGCACGAGGAGACAGTGACATTGAAAATACAAGATAAGATTACTCAAGGAGGGGATTTTTTAGTTTTTCAAGTAATATTTTTTACCGCCTTAGTATTTTATCTTTTTTATTTTGGACAGGAAATTAGGAAATTTTTTTAAATTTAAAAAATAAATATTAAAACATACAAGTCATCTGTTACAATAAATGAAAATTTCTGTTTGAAAATTTCCAACGGCTCAATCATCTGTTACAATAGATGACAGTTTCTGTGTGAAAAATTCCAATGACTCAATCATTTGTTGCAACAGATGGCAACACCTATTTGATAATTTACAACAGATAGTCAATCTATTACAACAGATAACTTAATCTGTTTGATAAATTCCAATAGATAAGTCATCTATCATAACAGATGGCAATGCCTATTAGATAATTTACAATAGATAGTTAATCTGTTGCAACAAATGACTTAATATGTTTGATACATTCCAATAGATAAGTCATCTATTGCAAAGGTTGAACATTTATTTTTATACAATGTTAATTTAGTTCATATGTTTAACTATAATTTTAATTGATTTAGCTAGAACTAGGGGTGAGTTCATGGGGTTAACTACAGTTTATTTGAGTCTTTGACAATTGCATGATATTGGTATTGCATTCCTCCTGACCTAAACCATCGATCGAGCACTCTGAGTTGAAATAATTCTTAGTAACTCATTATCAAGCTAATACCTATATTTATCTAGCTAGAACTAGGGGTGAGTTCATGGGGTCAACTACAACTTCAATTAAGTCTTTGGAAATTGCATGATATTGGTATTGTGCTCCTCCCAACTTGAGTCATCGATCGATCACTTAGAGTAGAAATGATTCTTATTAACTCATTATCAAGCTAATACCTAAATTGAATTGATTTAGCTAGAACTAGGGGTGATTTTATGGAGTCAACTACAACTTCAACTGAGTCTTTGGAAATTGCATGATGTTGGTATTGCGTTTCTCCCGATATGAGAATCAATTGATCACTTCGAGTTAAAAAGATTCTTATTAACTCTTTATCAAGATAGTACCTAAATTAATTTAGCTAGAACTAAGGGTGAGATGATAGAGTCAACTACAGCTTCAATTGAGTCTTTGGCAATTACATGGCGTTGGTATTACATTCTTTCTGCCCTGAGTGTTGATCGATCACTCTGAGTTAAAATGATTCTTATTAACTCATTATCAAGCTAATACCTAAATTGAGTTAGGTAGAACAAGCGGTGAGATGATAGGGTCAATTACAGCTTCAATTGAGTCTTTAGCAATTGTAGGAGGTTGGTATTGTGTTCTTCCCAACTTGAGTCATCGATCGATCACTACGAGTTGAAAGGATTTTTATTAACTCATTATCAAGCTAACACCCAAAATTCATCAGTGTTCGAGTTGAGTTTAATACAATTTATTATGATGAGATGACTAAACATTACGTATATCTTTTAACATTTAAAAAGATAATTAAGATTAATTCGGACCAAAGTAATATTTTCAAAAGTTGTCATTCTTTTCCAAAATGCAAATCAACACGTACAAATCATCCATTTATGGGAAAAATGTTTCATTATTTCAAATCTCGAGTTCTCTCTCTATTCTTTCTCTCTCAATAATACAGACAATAACTACTCAACAAATTGATTAACCCTTCACAATAGATCAATTTTCTTCCCATTTCCAACTACATAGGTGTTATTTTTGACTTTATTCTTGCTTGTATCCATCATTTCGTAGGTAACAGAGTTTAAGAAGACTTCTATATTTGTTTTTTTAAAAAAAATTAGGGATTTTAAGTTAATGAAGAAAAAGAAGACTTTTAATTGTATTATCTTCGAGAATGGATTTACAATTTTGAGTTTTGATGGTAAAATCATAGTAAGAACCCAAGAAAATCCTAGTTTTTATTGCAGAATTTTGTTGACTGTGGTGGAATTGGTGGTGGTGTTGGTGGTTATGGTAGTGGCACTGGTAGTGTTTTATTGGTAGTTGTTGGTGGTGGAGTTAGTGGTGTTTATGGTGGTTGTTGGTGGTGTCGTATTGGTGGTGTTTGTAATGTATTTTTTAAAATTTATGCATACATCAATTGTAATGTAATTTTTATTTTTCTGTTATTTGTAGGTAAAACATGCCTCCTAAAAGAAAAGAAAGTAAAGGTAGATCAACTTCTGACCATCTAATAAAAAATACTACAGTATAGAGGAATTCGAAGGAGCTTCCTAAACAATCTCAGCCAGAGAATAGTGAAGATAAGGAAAGATATAAAAATGATGTTGAGGGAGATGGATAAGGGTCTGTAGATAGTGATGAGGAAAATGAAAGTGGGGAGGAAGAAGAAGAAGAAGAAGAAAAACAAGAAGAAGAGGAAGTAGAAAGTGAGAAAGAGGATGATTATCAACATAATGATAATGCATCACCAATGGGGCGTAAATTAAGATTGAAATCCCATCATGAGACTGTCAAAAATATTAGTATTGATAGGCTTCAAGTTACGATGCCTATAGATGACCCTGCAGAACTAAGTAGTGATCTTCTACTTAAATATCAGTTTGGGAAACCTGTTGATGAATTTAGGAATATTATGAAGAACAAAAACATAGACGGACTTTTTAAGAAGAGCTGTTTTGGACACTTTCTTGAGCTGCCTGAGAATCACACTACCCGTTTCCAAATGAGCATGGTAGATGGTCTTCGCAAGCGCAGGATCAAGTACGTAAGGATGATAAAGATTCAAAGGAAAGTGAAAAAAATGGATGAAATCTGGATCAACTACTGTGTCATGTTATTTTGTTTTGACTTGAAAAAGTTTGCCATAGTGATGGGCTTGAGATGCGATCGTCCATAATAACCTCTCATCAAGGAAACACCCTACAAAAGGTCCAAGGCAAACAGGGCAGCCAAACCACCACCATCAAATAAAGAGAAGACATTGTCCCAGCGACCACCCACCAAAACCAACAATCGTAAGAAAAAAACAGATGGGTTGTTGGACATTGTTAGACGTGGGTACAAAGCCAATAAATTGATGGCACATCTCAAGGATAAAACCATATCAAAGAATTCCAGGGAGCAATTGTGCTAAGTTTGATTTTCCCATTCTGTTATATTGGCAAGAGACGTCTACTAAGTCATACAAAATGATTTGTTTAAGCTTGCTGAGAATTTTGATAAATTCAACAATTATCCTTGGAGATATAACAGCTACTACTTGACAGTCAAATATTTACTGACAAAGCTATCCCCAAAGACGATCATATTATATGATTTTTCTTGGGCTTTCATGGTAAATTTAATCACTATTTGCTTACTTATTTATTAATTTATATTGAAAAATTATTTGCTTGCCTCCTGTTTACATTTTTTAGGCTTGGGCATTTGAATCCATCCCTCACCTCCGAAATCAGGTCAAGGATTACCCGGATGAGGTTTATCGTCCAAGGATCCTTAGGTGGTTGGCTGCAAACCTCTGAATAATGTTGTGTGTCTTATTTCGAGTAAAATAATTTGACTTAAAGAAAGATATTGAAACAGATGTGCCATCTATTACTATAGATGGGCTATCTGTTGCAACCGAGTACCTATCCACTGCAATAGGTACAACAGATAGGTAATTTATTGGGACAGATGATTCATATTTTGTATTAGATTACCCATCTGTTGCTTTAGTTCTCTGAACCTGACTCAACAGATTACCCATCTACTACAAATTATGCAAGAGATGGCTAATCTGATGCAACATATTGTTAATTTACTATGACAAACAGATCAGTTGTTGCGATAGAAAGATCATTTATTGCATAAGTTGTCTGTGTTAACATGTAAACCAATTGACTGCAAATTATTATATGATTTAAATATATCTGTCTTTTTTATAGGTTATTCATCCATAAATCGTGCCTACTGAGCAGGAGTTGGGGATGACTTCTTTTATTACTCTAGGTTTTGATGATACAATAGTAGATCTAACAGTGGAGTTGATAAAGAAGGAATTGGTTGGAGAAACATCCATAAGAAGAGCAGTTAGGTAAGGTGAGCCTAATGTTGAGGCTCTTCATGACTAACCTACTGCAATAGATTCGGGTGCTTCTTTTGGGGGTATTGATGGTGGAGTTGTTGATGCTGGTGGAAAGCATACTGATGCTGCTGCCGGTTATGACGATGAGTATGTTGATGCTCAAGAAAAAATAAATATGTTTGAAAACACCCCTTTCACAGGTCCCTCTCACCCTTACACAGGTCTCTCTCACCCTTACACTGGTCCCTCTTACCCCTTTTCTCCCTCATGTTCTCATTGCAAATGCAAAGAGTGCAAGGACAGCCAGGATAAACTTTTTAAAAAAGTAGAGGCTATCGTTAAAGTTCTTGAGGAATTGAAATCCAAGAAGGTGAGGGAACCATACAACCATCACTCCCACAGTAGAGATTGGGAGGAAGAAAAGAGCAATTAACCAAGTAATCTCCAATCAAAAATCCAAAAAAATGCAAATCCTCCCTCTCTAAAAGTTGTTGAAGTTCAAGGGCCATTGAAGAAGATGGACATATACACAGAACTTGGCACCAAAGAGAAGAGGGATCTGCGAAGGGATAAGAATGCCAAGCAAGGCATACAAGATTACTCCATCCATGCCTTTTCAGCCCAAGACTTCAAGAATTTGAAAGATATGCATACGCATTATGTGGATAAGGTAAGTTTACTTTTTCTAACCTAGCCTTCTGATCTACTTCATAAAAAAAAAGCTACACAATAGACATGTCATCTGTTGCAACAACTATGAATTCTGGTGCAATTTATGGTGGTTCTGTTGCAACATATTACCCTTCTCTTGCATAAGTTGCGTTAGATGGGTAATCTATGAACAAATTTAGATGGACTATCTATTGCATCTTTCCACTATGTTTTCCATATTTCTTTACAATTTCTAACCTATTTAAAAATTAACTTCTTATATCACAGTATGTTGAAGAAATTCTCTGCCTCATGAGGGGCAGACAATTAGCATACCCGGAGGTTTATGATGCTGCTGATAGGATAGTGGACCTCGACTTGTACAAGAATTTAAAGGATAGGTACGATGATCTCAGTATGCTTGCATCAACTCCTAGTGGTGCGAGATTTTATTTGTTACTTTCTGAGTTCCAATAGGATGAAGAAATGATAAAATATGTTAGAGAGGAGAGGTCAAATCCACACAACAAAATCTTAACCGGGGCAAAGAGGATTCTTAGAGTCATGAACGTGGATGACATACGTTATTGGGCTATTGAGATACTACTCGAGGAGGGAAAGATCAAGGTTTATGACTGCAACTTACCTGCTTTGAACGAGGCCAATTTTTTTACCTACATGCATCTACTGTTGGAGTTGTTCCCTATTTTGTTAAGGCAGAGTGAACTGATGTATCATTTGTCAGAGGAAGTGTTGATGAAGCAACCATGGGATTTTAAAGGTCGAAACAAGGACATGGACCTTCCAAAAAATAAAATTAGTGCCACATACGGATTGGACGCGCTTGCACATATCAAATGTTTGCTGACCGGCACAGAAATGGATGAGCCAACGACCTTTCTGTGTGATAAAGTAATCACATCCACCCAACTTCTATAAAAATAAGATCACGATTACAAAATAATTACAAGTCAATAATTAATCTACTAATTAAATAAAAAAAGTATTACCATTGAAATCTTACAAGTAAAAACCTATGACCTGGATTTTGTTGAGTTCAAGAAGTCTTCAATAGAGCTTTATGACCATACTTACAATATAGAAAATCCTTATCACAAAAGACAGTGGAAGATGAGCTCGACATTGTCAAGCTCAGTTGGAGAAAATTAAAAAAATATGCGAAAAAACCAAATACAAATAATTTAAAGAATTTGGATAGAGAAAAAAAAGACGATGAAGAAGAAGATTTAGGAATTTAGGGTTAAATTTTTGGAAGAAGATGAATATATAAGAGGGAAAATAACCGTTAAGGGCCAAATCAGACGTCAAGTTAGAAAAAATGAGGGTTCAACGAGCCTTGGCTGTGAGAATTACACGCAAGCTACCAAAGTGAAAGATTACTACAACTTTAGGTGTTTGTCGATGGGTTCCGCCTTTTTTATTTTAAGTCACTTCACTTAATATGTAGTAGCAATTTTTTATGTCTAAAGAAACTTGAATTATTTATAATGCAACAGAT
>NC_061118.1:48371002-48406104 GCF_002878395.1 Capsicum annuum
ATCTGTTGCATTATGTCGATGTTTCTATGTAAGTCTATCTATTGCAATAGTGGAAAGACCTGTTTAATAATTTCTAACAGATTACCTACATATTGCAACATTTGTCTAAATCTGTTTGATATTTTCCAACAGATAGCCGTCTGTTACAAATACCTTATCTGTTGTAATATTTGAATTTAGTATTCCATTTTAATTAATAATTTCAAATCTAAGAATAAAATAAAATAAATTGGAGCCTTCAAATATTACATGAAATAAATCAACAAATAAATAAAATATAAAAAAATTGTTATGGGTACAAATTCTCAATAAATAAATCAATAATTTAAGTTTTGATGCCAACAAATCCTAAGGAGAGGTGGGGTTATTACTTTGACAGACTCAACCTATAAAGATCTACTCAATATAGATAAGTTGTTCTTCATCCGGTGCTATGGACTTTGGTTTTGATCCTCATAGATCTTTAATGTCGCTTGCGTATGGTTTCTGCGCTTTCGCTTTTTCATATTTTCATAAAAAATAGTAGCATATTGTCAATGTTGTTCAGTAGTAGCTTCTACAGTGCCATCCACTTGGAAAGCCAAAAATGGTCAATGTTAATCACAAATACAAAAAAATAGAAAAGGGTAACTCAAGATCTGTTTTAGCAAATCAAACAAGCCTTCCACCTATTTTAAATCATCCCAAATAGATTATATTTCTATTGCAACAGATGGATCAAATGTTGGGATAAATTATAATATAAGGAAGACCGGTATGATAATTTCCAGCAGATGAAGACATCTGTTGCAACATATGACTCATCTGTTTGGAAAAACTGAAATAGTAGGAAGTCTTGATTTAATTTGTCCCAACAGATGACCCATCTGTTGCAGCAGATAGGTAATCTATTAGTATAAATAAAAAGGGTATGTAGAGCTGTTTGATTTGCTAAAATAGATAAGGTATATGTTGCAATAGATACTATATCTGATGCAACAGGTTAGTCAACTGTTGCAATAGATGTATATATTTTTTTGATAATTTTCAGCAGATGTGTCATCTATTGAAATAGACATTTGTTTGTTTGTTAGTTGAAACTGAAGATATATATTCACCTTCTTTAGCTCATGATGCTCTCTTATGGCCCTTGTGCATTACTCAATAGTGCAACACATGGATAGAGGAGTTGCAATTTTTTTTTTTGGATGCTTGATAATTTCTTAGAAATTACTTTCCTTCTCCTCTTAGCCTTAATCTCTAATGGAGTGGATGGATATGAAATCCTCTTTGATGGAATGACACTTCTCTTAGATGTCAATTTCTTTATAGAAATAGTTAATACATTAATAACATTAATCACTACATCATGTTTCGCCTTGCAATCTTGACATTTGCATGCAGAACACTCGCTAGGAGAAGCAAAATCTGCATAACCAGTATGATCATACTCATAATGGTTTGTTTTAAAAACTATAAGAGGAGCATCATTAGAACCAACACCAACACCACTACCACCACCAACAGCTTCATCACCACTAAGACCATCAATAACAACAAGCCCACCCTCCAAAATTATTTTTCTTGTGATGGTTGTTGCTCTAAACAATTCTATTTTTATTTTGTCAATGATCTTAGGATTTGATAAAGTTTGCATAGACCGTAAAGTAAGGAAAAATGGCATCTTTAACTTTCTATTGATTGGAACAGGCGACGGATGGAAAATCTAACATAAATCATTACATATTATATTAGAATGATGATTAGATCATTCAAAAAAATCATTAATTATAACAAAAACTTAATTAGAATTAGACTTATTGCTTTCTTTGGTGGGTTGAAGAGATCAAAATTTTTTACATTTTTATCAATTTTGGCCGACAACCATCTCAGAATTCTTGGACAGGAAACTTCTTCCTGGTAGTTCACTTGTTGTCTCAAACAAGGAATGACTTCAGACGTCCAAGCCTATAAAATAATGCCACTAAATCAAAACCATTATTGAATAAAAAAATATTTACCATGAAAGCCCATAGAAAGCCATCTAAGTTGACTGTCTTTGGCATTAACGAAGTCAAAAAATATTTGACCGTTATTTTAATGATTTCATAACCCCAAAAATAGCTGTTAAATGCCTCAAGATCCTCGGAGAGCTTTATCAAACCAAGTGGTATGTTGTTGTTAACGTCTCTCGCCCAAAGAATATTATGTACAAATTAAACCAAGCACAATGATTGCTTGTACTTCTTTGAAATTCTTTTACCTTTCAACGCTTCTATCAAATTTTCATTTTTGAAGCTTGGACCAACAATGAACACCAGGTCATCATGATCACTCAACTTGCCTTTGTCTTATTTGGGTGTGCGGGGTGCATTTTTGGGGGTTAGAATAGGTATAACTTGAGAAAGAGATGAAGGATAACATTTTAGTCCAATAACTATGGCAAACTCCTTCCAACCAAAATAAATAAACATGCCACAGTAATTTATCCACACCTCATCCATCTTATCTTTGTTTCATATATAAATCTACGCTTGAGAAGATCATATACTATTTTTATTTGGAAACGAGCACTGTTGTCCTCCAACAAATCAAGATATTATCCAAAGCAGTTGTCCCTGAAATAAGCATCTAATTTTTATTCTCAAAGTATTTTTCTGAAGGCGTCGAAAGATTTTTCCATGGCTGACTTAACCACAAAATCACCTGTTAAATTTGTGGCACCATCGCACTACATTCTAATAGGATATCGATCAATGCTAAAGGTTTTGACCAACTCTTCGGTGGAAGGGCTATTAATATTTGGATCATCTTTTTTGAAATATTCCTTCTTCTGATGTTCACCATATTCTACTCCTGATTGAGATAACGCTTATAAAGCAAGCTCATAGAGTGGTGGATGTAGCCTAGCTACTTCACTTGTTCCTTTACTTGGACTTTTGGGAGCCATATAATCTAAAAATAACAGGAACATAAAATAGATTATAATTGAATAATGCATCATTAAAAAAGGATAACAGTATATCTAATATGTACAATAGTAAAATAACAGTTCCAGTAGATCATTCATCTGTTGTACTAGGTAGGTTATCTGTTGCAACTTATAACCAAACTGTTACAGTGGATAAGTAATCCATTGGACACAATAAAAATAGATCACTCATCTATTGCACCAGGTAGGTTAGTTGTTGTAACTTATAACCAATCTGTTGTAGAGGATGAGTAATTCACTGGAAAAATTAAAAGTAGATCACTCATCTATTACACCAGGTAGGTTATCTATTGCAACTTATAACCAACCTATTGCAATGGATGAGTAATTCATTGGAAATAATAAAAATAAATCACTCATCTGTTGCACCAGATAGGTTATCTTTTGTAACTTATAACCAACCTGTTACAACGGATGAGTAATTCGTTGGAAATAATAAAACAGATCACTCATCTGTTGCACCAGGTAGTTTATCTGCTGCAACTTATAACCAACCTATTACAGCGGATGAGTAATCCATTAGAAACAATAAAAATAGATTACTAATCTATTGAAATAGATAACTCATATGTTGAAATAGATCACTCATCTGTTGAAACAGATCACTCATCTGTTGTCAAATGAGTTATCTAAATGAGTTATCTGTTGGATCAATATTATTTAGATTTTTTTAAAAACAGAAGAGTCGTCTATCACAATAGATGAATGATCTGTTAGATTGTTCATCTGTTGCATCAGATTTTCATCTGTTGCGTCATATGTTTAATCTATTGCAACTTGTGTTTAATTTGTTGCGTTAGATGGTTTATCTGTTGCATCAGATGTTTAATCTGTTGCATTAGATGATTCATCTATTGCATTAGATGGTCCATCTGTTGCAACACTATTTTTACCAAGAAAACAAATCAACCCAGCAACATCAACACAACACACACACAGAGAACATCAATGGTGACCAAAAATTACCAACAAATTGAATCAACAGTTCGACAATAAGAACTATAATAACAACAAAAAATTATATTTCATATCAAAAAGTGTAAAAAAAATACCAGAAATTAGGGTTTTATTCAATCAACATTTCAAATTTAAGCAAGAAATATTGAAATTGTTAACCAATACTAGAAGATCGAGAAATTGGCTCAAGTTTTTCTGTTTCTTCATAACTAGAAGAAATAATTTTTTACTTGAAAAAGAAGAAATAGGATGACGAAGAACTCAAAGTTGTTGTTGCCGAAAAATACTGCTTGTCACGTCGATTGACGGTTGAAAGTTGAAAAAGAAACTCGTCCAGCCATTTGTTGCTGAAGCTTGGAGTCGCCAGGGATTGAAGAGAGAAATTTTGCAGAACTGTTGGTTGGAAAAAAGTTGAGAGAGACTGTTGAGAGAGAGGGGGGAGAGAGACGGTTAATTTAGAAAGGAGGGGGTGTGGGTTGATTTGTATTTTTAAAAAGATTAAAAAGTTTTTAAAATATTAATCAAGTCCACAATTTACTTAATCGAGTTTCTTAATTATGTTTGACCCTTTAACTTGGTCAAATACACCAATCCTTCATCCAAGACTTAAAAACACTTTTCCTTCAATTTTCTCCACTATATCTATAATTTATATCTATAATATATTAAATATGTGAAAACCCTTAGAGAAGTGATTTGAATTTTTTACCCTTCATTAAAACACTTTGCAATAGATAAAATAGTCTTTTCACCTTTTTTCTAAATTATTATTTAATTATATTTAACATTTTAAACTAAAATTTTTTAAAATATATGGTAAGTTATAAAAGTTAAAGAGTCTAAAAATGTATGGTAATAACTAGCAATAAAATATATGATAAGTTTTAAATATTTAAAAATCCTAAAATATATGATTACAACTAGCAATAAAATATATGGAAAGAACATTAGAAAAATTAATAATGCAGGAGTTCTAATATATATGGAGGGAGGGAAAATTGAAAAAGTAAGTTGGCGAATATTAGTATAAAATATATGGAAAGAACATTAGAAAAATTAATAATGCAGGAGTTCTAATATATATGGAGGGAGGGAAAATTGAAAAAGTAAGTTGGCGAATATTAGTATAAAGTAGTATTACTTTAATTTATACAGATTTAGGATTTTGTTTTTACCTTTTTTTTCTTTCAAAATTGTTTTTTAGGACATTTTTTAACCAAAGTTTTTAGGATTTTTTTTTAAAAGTCATAAATTAATTAAAGTCTTTATTTTATTTGATTTGGGTAAGAAAACATAAATTTAACACTTTTAAATTAATTAGAATTTTACTTTATATAAAACAGATTCTACAATTTTATTTAAGTAATATTTTCATCCAATTTTACAAGAAATATTCATCTTCTTCTACTTTTACGTTTTTTTTTTAATTTTGATTTCAATTCAAATCATATTCTTGCTTTCAGTATCATCTATTATGTCTTTCTTTATTTCTTTTAGTTCATAGTTTTAATTTGAATTATAATAATGAATAATTGATAATGAATTCTCCCTTTTTAATAATTTGTCATATTTTCTCTTTCAGTTGAAATTCAGATTAAAAAATTGAATGAAACAAGCATAATACCGCCGAATGAAGTAGCAAAAAATTCTTTCCCTCTTTTTGAATTAAAGCAATGCAAATAAATCGAGGTATTATTTGACAAACGTTCTTGGTATAATATTATTTTGAGTTATAATGAGGCTCAAGCTATCATCTAAATTATCAATTATATATATAGTTAACTAAATTATCAATCATATGTATCCCTTTTAGGTTTATAGAAGGATTTAAAACGTAATAGTTTTGACATAAACTAAATGCCGATAGTTAACAAGTATCTTATCTATAAAGTTGGACTTGGACATGAACATTATTTATTTGAAATAAGTATGAATATTTAGTTCTAAAGAACCTTAATTTATCTTAAATTATTTAGTAATGAAATGAAATTGACCTGAATCGATCTTTAGCGATACAAAGTGTTCATTGTAGCTTCCTCCTTCTAATTTGAGATTATAGGTTAGTTAATTAATTGACTACTAACTGATGGATCAGATAATTTTTACTATTTATAGATAGTTAGATAGAAACAAAATGTGACACGAGATTTGTGATTTATAAGATCTAACTTTTTTTGGCAATTAAAATGTTTTTCATTATCAAAATTGGTCTTTTGGCCAGTTGAGGAATCAAGGATCCTTTGAAGAACACCTCCTGTACTATCCTCCTTGTGACTACCTGAGAGAGAGTGCTTTTTTTATGAAAAATTCTCTGATTTCTTTTAAACCATACCTGATACACAGTTGTTGTCTTCTGTAGATTGTATCCCCTGACCCTTTCCCCTTTGCATATGTGCATACCCAACTCAACTCTCTTGAAAAGGTAGTGCTTGTCTCTATATCCTTTTCCATTGCAGGATTTTAGACCATATGTACTTGGCATAGTCACAAGAAATTCTCTTCCATAAAAATATTACTTATTGGTAAAAATAGAATAGAACACCCTTCTAACTTGTCTCTCAGCTTAAGCAAGAAACCAATTTCTCAAACCCTCTCTCCCATTTTAATTTTTTTATCTGTTTTTAACTTTATACATAGTTTAAGAACGAGAAAAGGATTTTTAAATCTTGTGTCTTAAACTAAAGATATGTATGTAAAAATAGAAAAAAATAAAAAATAATTAAATAAAACAGGTTACAGATTGAGTTTTCATATTAGAGACAAAGAAATTTTTAATTCAATTCTTTCAATCCTATAGCTTAAGCAGGTAGTGCAAACTTAGGGTAAAGAAAAATGATACGTCCTGAAAATTTATGAATATGAATAAAAAGAATGTCATACGCACTGTTCTCATTAGTTGGTCATATTTATCCACTAAAGCATATCATTACTTGATCAATTTACATATTGTGTATCTGAGCTTCTGAACTACAATATCACCACAGAAATATAAATGTTGGTAAATAAACAAAAGTGTACACCCTTTCAACTTGCCTCTCAACTTAAAGCAAGAAACTGATTACTATTCTTCCGTTATAAATAACTTATGGTATGGCTTGTCCACTGGCTTGTATATTAGAGCAAAATTCAACATTGGTACCTAGCTTTCTCAGTTCTGATGAGAGATGTTGAAGACTGAAAAGGATAAAGTGCCAACTCTCTTAGTTGAAGAAATGATAAAGAGATTTAGAGAACTAGATATCAAACATTATTAGACATAAGTTTTAATTCCAAATAAACTAAATCATACGTATGATTTTAATATTATGAGTTTAGTTATGAACCCTAAATATTAGGAGTTTAGTATATTCACGGAGATCTAAATATGTTCTTGAATTACGAAAAAAATCAATAAAATACTATCATGTAGGGATCAAATGATCCATATCACTATGTAACTGGTGAAATTTAATAATGAAGAAAGAAGTTGACAAAAAGAGATGTATCATAGATTTAGTTTGTAACTTTGAAGAAACAAACACGCAAAAATTCAAAGGTTCTTGCAAGTATTTTTAGGAAAAAAAATTAATAAATCCCCACTTGACACAAATGTGTTGAACCCTCCTAATGCGTACCTCAAAATTTCTAGATTTTCTTGTCTTTCAGGATTACTTAATCCGATTTCTTCTAAATAGCTCGAATAAATGGTTCAATTGGTATTTCCTTGGACAATAAGTATGTAGTCACCTCCAACTAAGCTATATATAAATATCATAACAACGGAAGAGAGAGTTGAATATCACATAATTTTCCAACATATAAAATCACTAAAGAGGAACTACAAGATTCTAATTGTGAGTTAGAATAGTAAATGACCCATTTATCGATGATGAGCCCTTTCCCGATAATCATTGGACCAACATCTTCCGTAGACTTTCTACGTGTCTCAAAAGTAACATCTGCCTCCATTAACTAGCATTTCAACTTTTCAAAAGCCCTTACAAGACGAAATAAATAAAGACGTGTGAGATGATTTTTCTATTTTTATCTTATCATATATTATTTGAGATCTTTTTACCTTATATATGAGCATAATAATACAACACAAATAAATCAACAATAATCTTTCTTCCACTACAGAAAGTGAAAGTATCAAGTTCTAATTCATAAATTATTGTCTTAGTTGTAACAACTTGTAACCGGAAAACATAAACCATATCATGTCCATAGTTGAAGCTATTTGTCGTCAAGCTCTCTATATATCAATCCTGATTAAAGAGAAAATTATACTAACCTTACTCGTGGCCATATTTAAGGACTAATTTGAATGATTGAGCACCTCCACTATCAACCGTTAGATTGAAGGTTTGAGTCATGTCGGAGGATAAATGAAAACTCAATTATTCTCCTAGGATATGAGGTGTAAGAAAAAGAATAGTTCAAACAACATATCTAAATATACTTCCTCTCACAATCATCATCAACACTACTTCATCTTTTATTTTGTATTTCCAACATCAATAAAATTTCTCTTTTTTTCCGTCTTCTGTTAATCTATAAAATATAATTTTACAACTAGTGACACCACCAAATAAAATTTTCAAAATCTTACTTGAATAATGCATAAGAGAAAAAAGAGCACCAATGAATTGAAAGCACTAATCTTTTTAAAGAAATCTTCATTCACACTTATAGCTAGAATAATGAGTGACATACTCTTTTATCAAGATTCCTAAGCAACAAAATAAAATAAGCTAATTAGGCAAAACTAACCTATGGTGAAGAATGAAGAATAACAAAGAATTTGTGCGTACAAAAACTCCTATAAGAAGTTATGTACCAAAAGAAGCTCAAAAACCACTTTACTAACATCTCTTTAAAGGAAAATCAATTTTGTGACTTTGCTTAGATTATTATTTAAAAGATAACATAAAGCAAAACACTACAGGATCACCTGTACCAAAAATCGTCGTTACAACTAAGTTATCACTTTTAAGATATTACTTACATAATAATCATTGGAGAGAGAGTTAGTAGAATTCTCAAAGTTACCATAGATTTTTTAAAGCTTTCATGTTCAGTCTCTCAAGTAAGATCTGCCAAAGAAGAAAATTAAGAGTAATACTATACCAAAAATTATTTATTTTTGAGGCAAACAAATTTTCAGACTTGTAAAAAATGCAGATGCACACAAAGAAGCTGAACATGAAAGCTTCTATGTATAAATAAAGAAATATCAGTACAAGAAGAGAGAGCTTTTCACAACTTTTCAAAAGTAAAGTCATCAGACAAATATTTTTTATGACCTGAATCAGGTTGGGCCAATTTATGGGCCTAATTCGATCCTTTACTTTTTTTTGCTTTGGATCATCTTTGATTTTTTTGTCTTTTATTTGACTTTGTATCCAGATTTATTTTTATTTGTATGCTTTAACCAAATTTTTTTTTTTTTTTGGATATCTATGATTATCATCTCATCTCATCTTAATTTATGTGTCACAAAAGAACAAAATCTCAAAAAAGTAATGAAAACTTTCAAATTTTGTAGTCTTAATTTATTAAAAATATGTAAAAATTTAGTAAAATATCCTTACCATAATCAAGCGTAACCTCAATGACACTAACATATCAAAGATGTATAGTCATCTAAAATACCCTTTATCTTGATTAAAAAAAAATTGATAAAAATATTGAAATTTGGGAAAAGAAATAGTTTTCTATTAAAAATAAAATATTTATAGTATTTAGAAAATAATTATGATGAGTTAATATTATTTACAAATTAATTTGAATTGTAGCAGCTTATAGAGAAAAAAAAAGTAAATAGTATGAATTGAAACGCGAAATATATTTTTGGACCTTTTGTCATTTGGAAAAAAAGTTTTGAAAATAATTGTATGCATTAATTTATTTATTCATGCTCATTTAATGCTTAATAATAATTTTATTAATGCATTTTTATAAATAAAGGCATGTCATAAATTAAAAATACATAAATATATTAAACTAACCTTAACACTAATAAAGCATAATCTTAATGACACTAACATGTTCACAATGTATCATCATCTCAAATAGCCAATTGTTTTGATTTTAAAAAGAATATTTTGAAACCTAAAAAAAGAAATGATTCTCTATTAAAAATAAAATATTTATAAAATTTGAAAATAAGTATAATAGTTAAATAAGTACTATTTAGAGATTAACTTGGTTTATTTTAATAAATTTTTAAAAACTATTTAGGAAATGATTTTATACATTTTTGTTTAATGTTCCTTATCAATAACAAGACATTCTATAATATTTTAAGACTCTAATATTTTTTCTTATGATGGGAGAGATATGTTATACACGCGCGTCCACACACACACATATATATACAAAAACATAATATACGTGCAATACACGTACACTAATCTAGTAAAATAACAAAAAAAAGTACATTACATAAAAAAGAAAATACATTGAAATAGTGCACATCTCCATAAATGGATAGTGCATTATTTTAGTGCACTATATAAAATTAAATGGATAATTTATAAAATTAGTGCAGTATATAAAAAAATAATTAATAGTGCTTCATTTTTATATACTATGTGAAAAAGAAATAGTGCATAAAAAAAATTACACTTTCCATTATTAATAGTCATCACTCCAATCCGTTTTAAAAAAATATAGTGCATAAAATAATTATACAAAATCTATTTTGATCACATTCTACTTTCAAAAGATAGATTTGTTATTTTTTAAAATTAGGTGAAAAGGTGAAATCTATCCCTCATTGGTCAACTTTACCCTCACCTATCATTATGAAAGTTCTCATATCTACCCCTCAAATAAACGGAATGTCCCAAATTCAATAAAATAACTTATTTTTAAAAAATAAAATTCATTACCCGTCTGACCCGATCATGAAAATTAAAACCCACATAGCAATTGTGCTGTGTAATTCTCTCAACAATACAATCATCCGCATATGTTCCTTTGTGAATATATAAAGCCTTTTAAATCGGGAAATAATTTTTGTAGTCGAAGTTTGCTTCTTCTGATCATTAAAAATGAGGATAATAAAATACCTTATGGGTTGTCCATAAAAATTGAAAGATAAAGATTCTTAGTAACCTCTCTTCATTATTTTTTAGAACCAACAATACTATGAATTTATGAATGAACAGTAAGAGAAGGATTAATAAACGGAAAGAACGAAAAAAGTATTTGATTTGGCACATATAATTTTGTTCATCGGCCTTTAGTCCTTTTGGATTTGTTTTCAACTCTATTCATATAATACAATTGTGGTGGTTTGACGTCGGAGGTTGCTGCTCCGACGATGGCTCAAATGACATATTCATGATTTCATAGTGTAGAAATTGCCATTAATGAAGGTGAAGTGTGAAGAGGAAAATATGTTCATATCTTTGTTAACAGAAGAGCTTCTCTCTTAGATTTAGAAGAAAACAACTTTCAGAAAATCAGCATGAATTTAGGTCCTTTCGATTAACATGAGTCGGGTATAGATTTTATTTTTAAAAATAGTTTATTCTATTGAATTTGGGACCATATATTAAATTGAGGGGTAGATATAAAAACTTTTTTAACGGTGAGGACAAATATAGCTGCAAAGTATGATTAAAGTTAAAATTGATCAATTATTAAAAGTAGAGTGGTAAATTTGATTTTTTTTCTTTTAAATTAAAGACATATTTCAGAATGTTATGTCCACGGACTCCACACGGGGAAGACATGTGTTGACAGTACCGAGAACCACTTGTATATCTTGTACTTACCTTTCTTTCCTTATAAGTCTACAGACTCCGATCGTTACGCTTCTCTGCAACAAAATCAACAAGCTTTGTAGCAAATTCCATTGGCAAAGGTCAATTAAGTTCTAGCCGGTAATACATACTACTCTGCATTTTCCTTTCTACCTTTCTTATTTTCTAGTACTCTATTATTTTTCTGTTTTGTTTTCTCTTCTGCTCTTTACTTTTTTTCTTTTCTTGATTGTATGCGGATCGACCCCTTTTTGTGTTTTGTAATAATATTGCAATATGTCTATCAAATTCTCTGTTGTGTACATCGACTTGATATCCCCGAATGACATCTTTTTACCCTTTATGTATGGCCATCTATTGATCTGATCAGATCCTGCATTTCTTTGGTACTTGATTCATATGATTCTGTTTGAATATATTTTTTTGACCGTCAGATTTGTATGGATGATCGTAGTTGACTTGTTTGTTTATACTACAAGAATTTGACTTAAAATAAGGTGCATAATTGCGGAAACGTAGTAGCTCAGTTAGTTGGTTGGTTGCTCGAACTTTGTTGATAAGGATTTGATTCCCCACTTTGTAATCCCCTCCCATCTCCCCTTCCCCTACCCCCTAGTTTTTTTTTTTAAAATAAATAAATAAGGTGTAATTGGTAAAGTTGTTGCCGTCTGTCTAGAAGGGAGATCAGGGGTTCAAGTTATGGAAATAGTAGCTTGCATAAATGCAAGGTAAGGTGCTTACAATAAACCCTTGTGGTTTGGCTCTTCCCCGGACGCTGCGCATAGCGGGAGCTTTAGTGCATCGGGCTGCCTTTTTAAATAAGTAAGGTGCAGAAAAAAGGTGCATAATTTATTGCAGTAGTACTCAATCTTGTGACCAAAGAATAAAGCTTTTATATTTTCTTGTGTACCACTACTTGTTAGAGTATACATCTATCCTCTATTCAAAGGGGTTTATAATGGTTTATAGCTGTTCCTTCTTATGCCTTAAGATTTGATTTTGGGTTGGATGTTTGGATTCTTGAATGTATTGTCAGAGTCAATGGTTGATAACCCCATTTTCACTTAGTTCTCCAATATTTATTCCATGGCTTTGACTTTCTCTTTTTCCCTCTCAGCTCATCCCATCAAGTCTGTTGAGCTAGTAAAAATTTTGAGGGGCAGCGCGTTCTGACACCACCTTTTAACTTTTACCCGCTTTCTAAATTTTCTTTTGCACATGAAACGCATGTCTGAAGTTAAGGTTAACACAATCAATCTTCAGACACAATGTCTGAAATTACATATGACTGAAATTTAATAGTTTTTGCCTAATGTTCAGGCAAAAATGGTGGGACTTCAGTCATTTTCATTTTTGTCTGACTTCTGCCATTTCTTGAAGGGGAGCCTGGTAAAGTTGCTGCCATATGACCAGGAGGTCACGGGTTCAAGCCTTGAAAACAGCCTCTTGCAGAAATGCAAGGTAAGGCTGCGTACAATACACCCTTGTGGTGGGGCCCTTCCCCGGACCTTGCGCATAGCGGGAGCTTTAGTGCACTGGACTGCCCTTTTTTTCTGCCATTTCTATCAGAAGTTTGTTCTCAGCCATATATGTTTGAAGTTCAAGCAAAAATGGAACTTAAGCCACGTATTTCAGCTATGTGAAACTTCGAATACAATGTCAGAAGTTAGATTTTGGGCTGAAGTTGTCCCGAAGTGGTACATATGAAAAAATTTTATAAAACAGGCCCAAGTTAAATGTCCGCATCAAAATCGGGTATCTGTGTACTTTGCCCCTTGAACTATCAACCAATTTTGCTCAAGGCAGACTTGCGGTCTGTTGAACCACCTTCCCTAGAAAAAAGCGCACAAAAAAAATCAAAAGGGAAGAAAGAAAGAAAGAAACATCCAGGTTCACCTTGAAACCTTGGAATCTTTGCCTAGAGGGGCAACTCACTTGGTGACCACATACCTTTCGCATGTTAGGGAAAAAATTATCTCACGTTGGTCTCATTTAGATCCAATCTCAGTCTTCAGCCTTTGTGGCACATTGGTCTTCACAAGAAAAAAAAGGGAAAGAAGGAAAGAACCAAATTACAATGTAGAGCATTCTAGTGAATTAAGGGTTTAGCGGTTTTTATAATGATCCTTAGTGGTACTGGACTGTTCTAACGGTTGTCTAAATTCTTGGATTAAATACTCAATCACTCACTATTGGCACTCCTTTCATGAAAGCCTTTGCACTGCTTCCCTTGTTAGTTGCAATGCGTTCTTCTCTGTTTCCTTCTTTTTGTACTTGGATCTGCTACACTTGAGCCGAGGGTCTTTCGGAAACAGCTTGTCTCCCTCCATGAGCTAGTGGTAAGGCCTACGTACACTCTACCCTCCCCAGACCTCACTTGTGGTTTTTCACTGGGTATGTTGTTAATGTTGTTGTTGTTCACTACTGGCACTAGTAGTTGCACAAGCAGTACATTTTTTGTCATCCACACCATATGTATGAAAAACTTATTCAAGTATGATTGAAAAATGTATGATGAAAGTGCAGTGTGATATCAAAATGTTTTCCGGTACTTTTTTAGCAATCCTCTAGAAGCAATGTAAACACACTTTTCTGTTTGTGGTGCTCAGTTATGTAACACTTTGAACACCCATTTGTTGCTGCTATATTATATTTGTGTCTTAAATACCTGTTTTCAGTCTACTATATCATTTAATATGCTTTCTTGCTTTGCTTTTAGGTATGTCGTCTTCGGAAAATCCAGAGGTTGTCGAAAGGATTTTCAAGGACAAGGACAAGGAGGAGAAAGAAGAGAAGAAAGATGAGGAAAAGGGTGGCTTCATTGAAAAAGTCAAGGACTTCATCCATGATATTGGTGAGAAAATCGAGGAAACAATAGGTTTCGGGAAACCAACTGCGGATGTCTCTGGAATTCATATTCCTCATATCAATCTTGAAAAAGCTGAAATAGTTGTTGATGTGCTTGTGAAGAATCCGAACCCCATCCCAATTCCTCTCATTGACATAAACTACTTAATTGAGAGTGATGGAAGGAAACTGCTCTCTGGATTGATCCCTGACGCTGGAACGATCCAGGCACATGGTTCAGAGACCGTCAAAATACCACTTAATCTGGTTTATGATGACATCAAAAGTACATACCACGATATAAAGCCTGGAAGCATCATTCCATATAAGATCAAGGTTGACCTCATAGTTGATGTGCCTGTTTTTGGTAGGATAACTATTCCTCTTGAGAAAAATGGAGAGATTCCTATACCTTACAAGCCAGATATTGATGTTGAGAAAATCCATTTCAAGAGGTTCTCTTTTGAGGAAACTGTAGCAGTTCTTAAGTTAAAGCTGGAAAACAAGAACGACTTTGATCTGGGGCTCAATAGCCTTGATTATGATCTTTGGCTCTCCGATGTGAATGTTGGTGGTGCAGAGCTTGAGAAATCAGCTAAACTTGAAAAAAATGGAATCACCTATATTGATCTCCCCATAACCTTCAGGCCCAAGGACTTTGGCTCTGCTCTTTGGGACATGATCAGAGGGAGAGGCACTGGCTATTCCATGAAAGGTAACATAAATGTGGACACACCCTTTGGAGCAATGAAGTTGCCCATTAGCAAGGAAGGGGGTACAACCAGTTTCAAGAAGAACAAAGAAGACGGCGGAGACGATGATGAAGATGAGGTATGTTAGCTGGTCCGCTGTAACAACCTCCAGTGTTGGTCATTCATTGCACTTATTTGACATTTCTCTGTGCTCCTAAGTTGGAACAGTAATGCTGTTTTCCAACCTGACCATTATGAGGTTTCGCTATCATTTAGCATTCTGTTTGTAAGTATGTTTATGTTATTGCCATAACCATTTATCTTTAAAGGAACATGATAAGACAAATGTCTATCTCTACTCGTGAAGTAGGTGGGTAATTAAAAATTATTAAAAAAAGACTTAAGTTATTTCAATGGACACTACGAGATCACATATGTTTAAATCTTTGGTATCTAGTAATGTTGAATAAACCATGTTTATAATAATTTAGTTTCCTGCCTACATTTTTGTAATCTAGAGAGGTAAGAGAAAATTTATCTTCTATGAATTCTGAGAAGCCATGCATCTTATGTGAATAATTTTCTTGTTGTATAAAGAGAAAGTTTTGCTATTCAATCATCGATTCGAATCTTCATTGAAAGATCATAGTCTATTCGTCAAAATAAAATATCTCTGTGTAGGCATGTGTGTCTATCTCGGTTATCTATTATTTAAGCAAGTGGCTGCACTAGTGGCAGTTTATCAATCTATTAAAGCTTCTCCCTCCCGTTTCTGCCCAAATCTAAAACTTAAATTTCTACTAAAGCTTCTTCTCTCTTTAGTCTGCTGCTGGGCAATGGGCATCATGTCTATTTTGGAAAATTTATAATTGCATTAAACTAACAACACGAGGAACAAGATTCTCTCTTATAAATATTAAAACTTGATACCTTTCTTTGGTCTCTTATTAGAAATTACGTTTGGGACTTGAAATGATAAATTGCCCCCAAAGAATTGATTCATTCCAGCTTCTGCATATACAATGTAATGTTGTGTCCATGTTTACTCATCACAGTCCTTCAGTCACCTAGTTCCTTATTGCAACCGCTTTTACTTGTATCATGTTCTTTATTTACTGAATTTCGTTCTCTCAAGTAATGGTTGGTTGAATGTCATTTCCTATCTATTTCAAGTTCAACTAGTACGTCATATTAGTTATTAGTTATGCACACTCCAGTAGTTGCATAGACAAATGAATCTAAAATGATCCGTATTTTCTCAACTGGACTTGAGGTTCGATGTGTGGAAGGCTAGAAAATTGGTTGTAGCAGGCAGCCATTTAGTCTGTATCATCTTGCTATCAATCTAGTGAATGTAGTTGTTGCTAGTCTTCACGTCAGTTTGCAGCATAGCGTCGATGCGAGACACCTCTTGCTAATCTACTCTTTCTCTGGGAATCTTGCTAGTCTACACTTTCTCTTGCGAAACTTAATCTTCATTTCTAATTTATAGTTTTATTATGGATAATCTCCCTGTGTGTATAGTTTTCTTATACATATGCTCACTTGCCCTTTCCATTCACAGGATTGAAGTTGGAGATCACTGTCGCGAGAGCGACACTTGTTTGAAGCATGAGCTTTATAGAGGAAATGTCATCTGCTGGTGGGGGATTTTTAGACCCCGAAATAAATATAAACTTAAACTTGGATGTGAAATATGTCTGCTTTGTAGGTTATTATTGAATTGTGTCTCCCTGCCTGTGTAACTTATTGTGATTGATATCGTGCTGAATTGTTTGTTGTTATTATTGTGGTTGATACGCTATATGCCCCTTGATGTCTGCTGTGATTCCTATCTTCTGACTGAGAACATCAAGGGCGCTTTGCTTATGCGCTTGTAATACATACTTTAGGTGTTAGGCGCATGTCAGGAATTGGATGTGGAAAAAAGCTTG
Organism: Capsicum annuum; assembly: GCF_002878395.1. NCBI lineage: Eukaryota > Viridiplantae > Streptophyta > Magnoliopsida > Solanales > Solanaceae > Capsicum > Capsicum annuum. The sequence goes on from NC_061118.1 coordinate 48,388,158, forward strand.
GTATTTAAGTGGAAAAGTCAGAAGGTTAGGTCATTGCTGAAAACAAAGGGCTAGATTACCATAAATGTTTCACCACCTAAGCTATATCTTATTTTATCGTGGTTTACTATCTGATCACTTATTGGACAAAATGCAAGCCATTTTTGGACCATGAAAGATTATGGTAATTTATATAAAATATATATTTCAGTTAATTGCGGTTATCCTTTCAGACTTTAATTATTTCCTTGAAAAAGCTAAAATTTGATGTCTAATTTGCGTCAAAAAAAAAAAAAAGATTTCCCTTCTATTAAGAGAAAAATTAGGATGTTTGATTTGAGAGAGTACCGGCCGAGCTTAGTATTAATTCGAAAGTTCATACTAAGGAAAATCCTCTGCTCTCCCCACACCCCAACTCCCCACACCAAAATTAACGAGACTAAGGCTGCATTTGTTTTTTTTTTTTTTTTTTAAGGTTCAAACGTGTTTTTTAAGATTCAGACCCCTGAATCTGAATGTATGTCTGAATGATTGAGATGTTGTCTCTAGATCTGAAAATTGAATGATTAAGACTTTGTTTTTCAACATCTGAATGTACAAAATAAGTTTATTTGTATGTATAATAAAATAAAAAATACAATTCAAGTAAAAAACTAGTTATATATCAGAAAAGTATGTAATTTAATACAACAAAATTATTATTTGATTGAAAAAAAATATATTTATGTTTGTTAGTGATATATTTATGTTTGTTTGATAGTGGTAGTTAGCGGTGATGCTAGTTGTGATAAATGAGTTGGTCGATAGTAGGGATGTAGTGGTTGATGATGGTGGTGGTGGTGTTGACGGTGCTGGTGGCGTTAAATATAATTAGAATAATAGAGGTAGTAGATGTGATAGCGGTTAATAATAGTGGTTGGTAGCAATATTTGTTGTCGATGGTGGTTGTAATGGTGGAGGTGGTTGGTGGTGGTGGGTGGTGGTTGACAATGATAGCGGTAGCAGAGGTGGTGATTGATGATTATGAATAGAGTGGCGGTGAATATTATCTAACACCAGAATACCTCTTCAGACCTATTAAGACTTGATTCTATGTCTGAATGATTAAGACCTATTCAGACCTATTAAGAGCTAAAATCTTAATAAAAAATAAATGCACTTAATGAACTGAAGTCTGAACCATTCAAATTAAGACCTCCATTAAGTGCAAACAAATGAGCCCTAAGCCTTCGAAGTTTCATTATAAGGTGTTAAATTGGTTCAAACTAGTCCTAAGACAATAATTTAACTCAAAGAAAAGAGGAATGGATCAATTTGATCTGAAACAGCTCTCTAATCGGCTAAATAATTCAAGATTCACTAAATGTGTAACCAAATCATAAATCTCAACTCAAATTCAACATAGAGGATAATCAAGCGCATTTTTTTCTTTTGACCCTCAATAATATCTCCCACGTGGCAATGTCCCCTCCATAATTTACTGTTTTCTACATACATTTTTCTAGAATCATTGTTTGCACAAATAAGACCCACTTAGCTTTGTATTGCAGCTTCATGTTTGCACAATCTTCTTCTTTTCTTCAAACATTGACTCTCCATCTTTAGGATTTTATTTTAATTTGTCTTCATCGTCTTCTTCGTGATAGAGTGGAGTTCAGTTGTGTCTAGATTCCCCATTTTATCTTTGTAAATTCAATGCCATCAATTACAATAATCTTTGCTCTTTAGACCACTGAGAGGTGCACTTTATTTATTTCAATTTTCTATCTCTCTATCTCTTTTTATTTTCAGAATTTTACGAGTGTATCTCTTTGATTTTAGGTTTCGGAGTTGAAGAAGAGGAAAAAATGTGTTGTGGTGTGGTGGGTGATTAATTGATTGATTGTTGCAAATGTCGGAGGGAGATTTGGTTGAAGTTAAGTTTCATTTGTTCGATGGATTAGATGTTGGTCCCTTTCGATTTTCACCGGCTTTCGTTGTTGCTATACTTAAAGATAGAATTGTTGCTACTTCTTTGATAATGGAGACGTTTTTTTTTTCCTAGAAATTTATTAATTATTACATGATATAGGTGTCCCGTGGATTTAGTTGAGGTGTGCGAATAAGTTTCTTAGTTGTTTCTGAAAACTGGAAAAACAGGGTCGAATAAGAAAAGCTAAAATGTCCATATATCTAGTGATACATAGCGTCATAAGAATGAGTATTAGTGCCTTCTCCGCATACAACTCAAATAACTATTCGAAAGAATTTATTTTGTTGGCATTTTTTGCGATTTTAGTAGTTGTTTTTGGTGATTATTTTAGGCAATTAAGTAAGGGAAGTTTTTGTTTGAGATTTTGATTGATAAGGCTAAAATGAAAATGGCCAAAAGTTCACATCAAAATTATGCCCCGTGTACCTGTGAAATTTTCGTCCTAGCCATATTTGGTAACCCCAGCCTCCCTCTTTTCCACATAGGAGATACTAAATTTCGTATATAAAAATTGAGTGTTGTTTAAATTTTGAGGAATTGGTTATTTTTGTGAGATTTAAAAGCTTTAACATTGATTTCGTGAAGGTTACCACTGTTGGGCATTTAGAATCGTTAGATTGTGATGAGTCACACTAAATTGAGTACACATTAAATAACATTGGCTAGCTAACAAACTTAGGTATGTTTAACTTATAATTGTAGACTTGATTTAGACTCTATGCCTATTTTGTAAGTTGAATATTTATGTATTGGCCTTCAGACATACTTGTAATGGTGAGCTTGGTTGATATTATTCTCTTCAACTCTCTTTTTCTTTTTTCTAAAATGAAGCTACAGTGTTGTTAGGTCATTCTTCATTTTCTCAAACATACTAGAACTATAGAAAAAGAAAATTAGATGAATTAAGCATACATATTAGGTGAAACCCAAAAAATAAAAATAAAAAGAGAACTGATTCATGAGCAAGGGTGGTCAGCAGATGCGTACAATTTCCTAAATCATTTGTCTCTTTGTCATCATCACAGTGTGTGTGTTTTGATGATCATTATCGGATGGTATGATTTTTATTGTTTTGAAAGAAATTGTTTTGATTTGCTGTCTCTTTCCTATATTTTTGTAATGAAGAAGATGATAGATCCTAAGGCTTGTTTCGCAAATCATTCGAAGTGGCACCAAAGTGAGAACTAGGCTTGATAGTAATATGATGCTTCTATACTTCTTGGATTATAATCTAAAGATTCAACAATAAACAACCAAATCAATTAGATTGATGTACTCCAATTTGATTTTGTTCCTTTTATTTACTCCAATCCTATATATTAATTAAAAATAATTAGCAAAATTAACATACTGAATAGTGTTTTGATGAAATTTTGAATACTAAATATTGATTATAGTTTATACCTAAGAATGGGTTAATACAACAGTAAATATTCTGAGTTTGAAACTTTTTATATATAGATGGTTCTTATATGCAATTTGAACCTTCCACCTATGATGAAAGTTTAAGTGTGTAAGGCTGGGTAGAATAACATAATACATAAATGTGTCTTTTAACTTGGCCCTAGCTAATATCTACGCCCTCCACCTTTGGATGTGCACAAGTAAACATATAAACTATCATTAAGTTGAACAAGTATCTTCAATTTCTTATTTGTAAAAAAATAAGGTGAAGCAAAATAGATATTAAACGGTGACTTTGGTTTACTAGAGACATCAACATAATTCTTTAGTTCGGTGGACACAAACTCATTTTTCTCAGAATCTTATTAAGTAGAAATAGAGAACAAAATAACTAGAAGATTGTTAGAACCTGGTTTAACCCGGTATAAGCATAAGATTATGGGACTAAGGCCACATGTGGGGCGTGTTTGGTATAGTATTAGTTTGATAGTTGAGGCTTCGTCCCTTTTATTTAGTAAAGTCGAGCCCGACTATTATATTGAACACATCAAACATAGCTTTAAAGACATTGATAGAAAAATGTAAATCTAGAATATAGGTAATTGAGATGCATTGCTAAAACTATCTGCTAAAAATTTAATAATATTCCACAGATTTACATAAAAAAACCAGTGCAGAATGTAAAAATAAGGAAATGTCAAAATTGAGATGGAGATGGGTGCTCTATTACCAGATGAGGTGAAGTTCATAAATGAGGCAAAATGATTTAACAAATAGTCTATTATGATTGAAAGTTTTGTTTGTGCAAATTCTACACCAAGTATGGGCATAGTAAGGAAGAGTGCAAACTTGAGAAGAAATTTTCAAAAGTGGTTCAAGAGCCATAGAGAAGTGAAGGGATATAGGTGCAAGTACAGTTAGTAGAAGGCATTGTAAGGCTAGGTAGATTATAATGAGGAGTCAACAAACTAAAAGTTAAGTTGGTGTGGAAAAGCACGTAAAAGAAACTTAGAGTAATAAAATGTAAAAAAGGTACCAAATCACTAATGCAGGTGGCAAACTCCTGAAAGAACAGGAAAGACCTTGCAAAAGACACTTTCAAGGTAAGTTCAGCAAATAGCTAATTCTAACTCATTCAAGTTTGGTGGAGGAACGGTGTGAACAATATGGACAATAGATAAATATGGTTAGCCATACCATTCCTAATGCAGAAGATAGTGAATATACGGGAAATGAGACTGAGATTGTACAGATAGGTGAAAGAGAGATGTACAAATGCCCTAATTAGGTAGTGTGAGGGTTGGCAGTGGTGGGCTTGAGGAGGGGTAGAGGTAGGTAGAAGAAGTATTGGAGTTAAGTGATTAGGCACGAGCTGTATATAACGAAACTTCAAATCACTGACGACATAACCTACATCAACAATACGTGTTTGGTCAAGGTAAAGGTTCCAAAGTGCTTCGGAAGAAGGTACATTTTTCATCTTCTACCATTCTTCGGGGACATCTGACAAAAAAAATCATCTTCTCCTAAATTTACTGCATCAAAGATTTTGATTTTACTAATTACAGGTAATTTCTTTGTTCTTTATTCTTCACTTAATTTTATTTGACCTTCATTAAAAGCTAACGGATCATGTTTATTTCATAAATAAGTTTTTTTTTAAAACTTCATTATTAAAATCTGAAATTCGGAGTAGATCTTAAATTTTGTTTTCTATGAGTTGGTGGGTTGAGAAGCAACTGAGATTGGATATTATGACTAAGGTTTTAAATTTTCCGGATCATGTTTATTTCATGACTAAGGTTAAAAAGTTAGAGCCATTGGAGCCATTGTTAAAATCTAGAATTCGAAATGGATCTTAAATTTTGGAATTTTGAGATGAATTTCTATCTCAATCATTTATCTAAATATTTTTTATTAGATTTTCCAACTTCATGGTTGAGATTGCTATTACATTATTCCACAAACTTTTTGTTTAATGTTCTTCACCATCTATTTACTTTCTTTGTTTTCTTTTTGGTCTTTCACATGTGTATGATCTGTATTCTTTCTTCAAAATTTCAAAGACTACTCTTTCAATATGGTCATTGAGGGTGTTCTAAATTCATTTTGATTTTTTTTTTATATAATGTGTATTTATCATCAAGGTGATTCTCACACATTTAGAAAGATATGATTAGTTTGGAGTGGTAGTGAACACTGGCAGATGGAGCAAGTGAGTAGTAGGGGTCCTAAAGTGACAGAGAGAGAGTCAATTCTCCCCTCCCCAAATAGATTGTTAAAATAAATAAAAGCTTAATACAAATTTCAAAAACTTATAAAAATGTGGTTCTTTACATACTCCACTACCTAAATAAATGTTTCTCATTTATAATCTTTAGTATATAACAAGTACATTAACAATCTTAAGCCTTTATATTCTACCAACATTCTACCTAAATTCTAAATATCTTAAGGTGAATGGCAAGATACATAGGAGTTCTTATCTTTTTTCATCTGCGTGAGAAATATAAGTCAATGACACGACTACCAAAAAGAAGCAACGCAAGGCGAAACATGCATCCTTAGTTTATTCAGTAAGAAAAAAAAGCTCTCATAATGTACGATAGTCAATAGTTTTCGAACATAAAAGGATGACAGTCCACACAAAGCATCCTGTGTTCATGTAGGATCTTAGGAAGGGTTGCACACTCTTAGCTGTAATATAGACAGACTATCCTAATACAAGCATTAGTGATTGCTTCTACAGCTCGAACTCGTGATTTATAGGTCATACAAAAATAACTTTACCGTTACTCCGAGGCTCCCTTTCTAAATTTTAGGAGAACAAATGATTAGTGTAAACACACTATATTTTGTAGAATGGTGATAACTGTTCAGAGGCAAAGTTAACAAAGCTATTTCAGGAATATCGAGCAATAAAAACTACTTAATTGACAGTGAACTCTTATCATCAATGACACATAGTTATAAGATCAAATACAGTAAAATTGTGAACTTCTACAGTAAAATAAGCAGTTGTCAAGTGTAACTTATTTAAATGACTTTTCAAAACTTATTTTGTTGTGTATTTCTTTTGTTGAGAAGCAACCGGATGTGTTTAAACCACTTAGTAATGATAGTTAGAAATTATTTGAATTTAATTTAGTGTGAAAGGGTGTTTTTTGAATAATAAGGTAAGAATAAACATGGCTAAGGTATGTAATTTGGGTGTGCAACTTGATGTTGAGCAAGTGCTTGTAAACATTGATCTCTTACCAGCAAGTTAGTTAATGTAACAACTAGCTCATCACTTAATTTCATACTCTTAGTTTGCATTCTTCTTGTTTGTAGATTTTCTTTCTTTTCATTTTAAATGATTTTAGCATGTTGTGAAATGTGGTTATTTTTCTTATTCTTTAATCATAGCCCTGTTGCTTTGAACGTGCATTTTTTTGATTCACATTCAAACTCTTCTATTTTAAACTTTGCTTATTCTTTAATCTATTTTCTTGAGTCTCTTATATAAGGATAAATCATAATAAGAGAAATTAAGAAATCTAGAGAATTCTATAAGCGAAAGAATTGATGAACAAAGAAACATGTCATATACTTTCAAGTAGAACTGCCTAACTAATTATATCACTTTTTACTTGTAATTTTAGTATCTCGCATACTTTGTTCTAAGCTGACATTCTTTTGTGAATAATCCGACACTTCTTCATCAAGATAAAATTTGATATAATTTTTCTTGCAAATATAGATTTACCTCATATGTAAGAATTATTATTTTTTATTTTTGTGTTATTTATTGACATTCTTAAAATATTTTTAGATTTTACAATTATTGTAGATGGCTTTATCATGGGACAAGCTTTTCATTGTTATTGTTTGAGTAAATATTACATTGAACAAGCTTTTATTTAGCTATATATCTTTAATGCTATTAGATACAATGATTATTGTTGTTTTGAAGTGTAGTTTAAATACTTGTTATTTTGATATCGATTGAAATCATTTTTGCTATTACTGGCCACCCTTTTTGCTATTGCTATGAAATGTCTTCTGCTGCTGTTATTTTTTTTGTGGAAACTGAAATATTTGTTGTGATATAAGGTCAGCTTACATGTAATTTTACTTGCGTGATTAACAACTTCTGTTTCTTGCTTACTATTCACTTTTATAGTTGAGTCTGCTTAAAGATTTAAAGACTTCAATGTTTGTTTGTCATGCTTTGGGTAGGAATGATATAGCTTCCTGAATTTCTTAATATGAATGAAGTAACGAGCTTTGGACACTACATTACACTATTAAATGTTCATTATAAGATCCTACTAGCATATATTATTGCTAAGGATTGAACTACATGTATATAATTTGCTTTATCGTTATTCTCAGTTTGATACAAATGCTTTCGGATATTTTATTTTGTTTTATTATGTATACATATGTTATGGGTAAGATTGGTATATGTTTTCTAGATTCTTGAAAATGTTGGAGTGACTGGGTGTTGACACAACATTACACTGTGAAAACTTGCAATACATGTCTGGGCTCAAACCACATGCTTAGAATTATATTATCTTTTATGCTTTATTTATTGTATTTTGAAAATGACCATTGTACTTCTCCAAAGTAATGGTAAGGTCTGCGTACACTTTACACTCTTACAACCTCGCTTGTGAAATTGTACTGGGTATGTTGTTGTACAATTATTACAATTTATTACAATACCATTAAATCACATTATTAGAATACTAACATTTGATCATTAAAATCTAATTTAACAGGTGTTTGTGACTGCTCAAGAGGTTGCTCACAGCTTGAAAGATGCATCTGCTATTGTATAATCTCTAATAGTATATGTACCAATATAAAAAAGCAAACAATCTGTAACGACCTAAAAATTTGATGAAATATGTGAAATTTGTGATTTTGTATGATTTGACTGTTTTACCCCTCCCCATAGTTGAATTATGGTATTTATGGAGTGTAGGAGTGGTTGACATAATTTTTAATGCATTATGGTATCATTTATGCAATATTGTGATTTTTGATGGCTTCGAGAGCCTTATTTTAGACTTATGTGGTTATATTTTGATCCGTGCGACGGATGACCAAACGGACAGTGCCAGCAGCTCCAAAATATTAATTTTAGGCTAGGTAGACCTTTGGTTTGGGTCCTGATTCACCCGAGCTCATTTCGACCTATTGATCGAAAAATTGAAAAATTGGAAATATGGGTGTGGGACCCACATTTGATTGAAACGACCTCGAATGGAAAATCCGACTTCTCCAACATATTCGTAATATTAATTTTAGTGTGTTAGCATATTTGTTATGATTTTAAAGCTTTTTAAATCTCATTTTGATCCTCGGTTTCGAAAAATTATGATTTCGGGTTTCGGGGGTCAATTTTGTGAAAATGACTTTTTCTGGAAAATCTGGTATCGCCATCGCATCCAGAACGTCGAATTTAGTATGGGTTCATAGTTCGTTTGCATAAATCGGACTCCGAATGAATCCCGGACACGTCGTCAAAGTCCGGGGTGAACTTGAAGGAAAAATCTGGTGCAAAAACCAGAAAAATCTGCAATATATCGCAGCTTTTTCACATTTTTGGCCCATTTTGCTCATTTTTCATCTTGTCTCTTGAGAGTTAAACCCTAAATATTTTGGGAGCTTAAAAGTGAAGTTTGTGAGAGCTTGAGAAGCTAGATTAACACATATTTCTTGATTTTAATTACAGATTTAAGGTAAGAATTCACCCTTTTCTTAGAAATTTCTTGATAAATTTCTCAAAATCCCAAAAATCTTAGGGCATGATTTTAAACCCAAATTTCATCCCCTTTCACTTGAATAATATTTTTATCTTATAATTACTAGTTTTTCATCAATTTAACCTTCAAAACAACTCTGATTCTTGATCTTAACCCGAATTTCAATGATTTTACCCGGTAAAGCTCAAAAATGGTTTTTCTTCGATTTGAACCCCATTTGTCACTCGATTTAACTTGGGTTTTTAGATGTAGGTTCCTAAAAATATGGAAAACATATTTTTGAAGTAAAGTTCCAATTTTGCCCTTCTTTTTCAAAAATTCATTTTGGGGGTCCGTTTTGATCCTAAACCAAAAGTAGTCAATATGAGTGTCGTTGGTTTTATTTTAATGCGTAGATTTCATATTTGATATTTTTAGTAGAGTTCGAGATTGTTCGTGAAAAGTAAGGTCACGGATTCAAGTGTAGCGGACCGATTTCGGCTTTCGAGGTAGGTTATGACTTATCTCTTTAGACTGGATTGGGCAGTAAATGATGATACAAAATGCATATTAAGGGTGGGAACTAATAATGAAAAATGACTATCTACGTTTTGTGCCCGTGTGGAGGCCTATATGTGATGTAATTGTCAAAATTAAAATATTATGTGATATGTTTGACCGAGTAGGATCCTATGTGACATTGATAACCTTGAATACATGTGAGTAATTGTATTGTATTGTATTGTTTAATGTGGTACCATGGGTGTATTGTGATTATATTCATACTTTACTGGCATATGAGACATGTGGAAATTCATGGATGAAATGAAAATAATGAGTGAATATTGGCTCATGTGGTTGTGGAAATGTATCATTGTGGTTGGTTGTGGAAATATATCATGTGGTTGGTTGTGGAAATACTTATTGTAATTGGTTGTAAGCATTACATCTTCATATCATACTCATTCATGAAACATTGATACCACCGTGGCAACATCTGAGAAACACTGGCAACACCTTTTTAAAAATATTGTAACACCTTATAAAACCCTTTCCGAGGGATGTGCCGAAAAGGAGATATGAGATATGTGGATTGTATATGGATTGACGAACCCCCTATGGGTCCTACATCGGGAGGCTTTGGCTCCGTAGGTGTATACGGGGATTGTGCGACGATCCCAGAGGTTGTGCGACAACCTCGTGCATCATCATCATCATCATCATTATCATATACATTGCTCTTACTTTATTGTGTTTATGTTATGTTGTATTGCCTTATTGACTTGTCATCTATGTATTTGTCTTACTTTTCTTTACTTGTGTTTGATGATCTTGTATCTACATGTTCTATCTTGCTCTATTTTATATGTAACATAATCTATACTTGTGTTCTATATCTTGATGTGTTTTTACAATATATGTGAGATATATTAGAACTGTTAGTACAAGCGGTGTGGCTACCGTTGTGGGATATTTTCTGATTGTAGGTGACGTGCCCTTAGTGTTACTTTGTATGCCTTATTTACTACTTTGCTTAGTCGGCCTATGATACCTACGGAGTACAAGTGGACCGTACTCATACCTACTGCACCCTTTCGGTGCAGGTCCTAGCTCGAGTGCACCTCTGCTTACTTAATTCGGGCGGTTGTTGGAGCTTCCAAGGTAGCGATTGGACATTCATGCGTTTGAAGTTCACCTCCATCTTTCTATACTAGTTATGTCCTTATTAGTGTTCGGAGACAGTTATTATTTCTTTGTGATTATTTTTTTGATGTATTTGACTCTTGGATTGTATTAGTAGTTCTTACACTATTGACACCTAGGTTTGGGCATGATTGGTAGTTTGGATAAGTTCTTTCTGCATTGTTATGATTATTTATATGGTTTGGTTTCATTCTAGAAGCCTTACCTTGGGGTCTTTCTGTCCTTTTCTCTATTCATGTCAGTTTGGGTGATAGGCTTACTTGTAAAGGTACACCGCGACAAGTGCCATCATGACCCTCATTTTTGGGTCATGACAAATTGGTATCAAAGCAACCAAGTTTCATTGGTCTCAATGGTGTAAGAACGGGATGTCTAATAGAGTCTTGCAGATCGATACGTAGACATCCGTGTCTATAGGATGTCTTTATGAAAATTCCCTTATTTCATTCTTTATCATGCGAAATTCTTTCATACCCTGTATTCTGAGTTGTGTTTCACTTTTTCTATGCGAATGGAGTTGCTTATACCTCTTATCAGTTGAGAGATGTAGTGAGAGATTATTGGATATCATTTGTTGATTGTAGGCTTGTTAATGCTCCTGAGTTGTCATGGGATCAGTTTGTTGATGCCTTTCTAGAGAGATTTATGCCTTTTAGTTTGAGAGATCATATATGGGACGAGTTTGATAATTTGGAGCGGGTCTCCAAGATAGTTTTTGAGTATAAGGCATGCTTCCATACCCCGTCTTGATATTTCTAAGATAGCATTTCCACCGAGTTTGAGAAGATTCAAAAGTTTGTGAAGGGTTGGGTTGTCTTTCTTCTATTGGCTTCATTTTATATAGTTGTGTTTAGGGCTTCTTTTTTTAGAGTATTGTGGATCATGCTATGATGACAGAGGATACTTTTAGTGCATCTCAGGAAAGCGCTAAAAAAGCGCGATAATTTTGTGAGTTCAGGAGTCAGACCTCTCGAGGTAGAAATTTTAGAGGTTCTCGTGGATACTATGGTAGGCTAGTACAGACGGCATTACAGAGTTCAGGTGGTGGACCTTATAGTCCAGCAGTTCACGGTGGCCGTTCAGGCCCAGTTGTACCTTCTTCTATTGAGACTATTCGCAGAGGTTGTTATGTGTGTGATGAGATTCGCCATATGGCCAAGGACTGTTATTATCGCGTGTTTAGAGATAACCATATTTCAGCTGTGAGAGGTAGGTGTTCTACCAAAGGTGCTAGAGGTAGAGATGGTAGAGCCCGTGTTGGTGGTTATGGGGCCACTCAGCCAGATGGTAGTCATGGATAGTGCTACATCATATCAGTCAGATCTGAGGCGGACGCTTCAGATGCTGTGATCACAGATACCGTTCCGTTTGTTTCAGGCATACATGTTATTATTTGATCCTGGATCGACTTTCTTCTATGTGTCTGTATATTTTTCTTTGGGTTTTGATTCTGTTAGGGAGCCTCTTGCCATGCCTATTCATGTATCTACCTCGATAGGTGATTCTTTAGTGGTGGATCGGGTGTACCAATCTTGTATTATGACTTTTGTCGAACGTGAAACTTGGGTAGACTTGCTTGTATTAGATATGGTCGATTTTGATGTTATTTTGGATATGGATTATTTGGCTCCTTATCATATTGTCTTAGATTATTTTTCTAGGACTGTGACTTTAGCTTTAGTTGGTGTGACAAGGATAGCTTGGAAAGGGTATACTTAATTTGGGTCCTAAGAGGGTTATATCTTATGTTCAGGCTCATAAATTAGTTGAGAAGAGATGTTTATCTTACTTGGCCCATATTCGTGACACAAGTGTTGTTTCGCCTCCTTTCTTGGATTCTGTCCGTGTTGCCCGTGAGTTTATGGAGGTGTTCCCTATGGACTTTCCTAGTATGCCTTCGAATTGAGATATTGATTTTATTATTAATGTTGAGTCAGGCACCAAGCCCATTTCTATTTTTCCTCATAGGATGGCCCCAGCAGAGTTGAAAGAATTGAAGGATCAGTTGTAGGAGTTGTTGGATAAGAGATTTATTCAACCTAGTGTTTCACCTTGGGGTGCGTCTGTCTTGTTTGTAAAGAAAGAGAATGGGTCTATGCGGATGTGTATTGATTATCGACAGTTGAATAAGGTAACGGTTAAGAATAAGTATCCTCTTTCTCGCATTGATGATTTATTTGATCAGCTTCAGGGTGCTGTGGTGTTTTCAAATATTGATTTGCGGTTCGATTATCACCAGTTGAGGATTAAGGCTTTGGATATTTCAAAAATAGCTTTTCAGACTCGATATGGTCATTATGATTTCTTGGTCATGTCTTTTGGGTTGATCGATTCCCTTGTCGTGTTTATGGAGTTGATGAAATGGGAGTTTCGACTATATCTCGACTCCTTGGTGATCGTATTTATAGATGATATCTTGGGTTATTCCAAGAGTGAGGTTGAGAAGGAGGAGCATTTGTGGATTGTGTTTTAGAGATTGAGGGATGAGACGTTGTAAGCTATGTTTTCTAAATGCGAGTTTTGGTTGGAGTTTGTTTCTTTCTTCGGTCATGTGGTGACTAAGAAAGGTATTATGGTTGATCCAGTTAAGGTTGCAGTAGTTCGTGATTTGGGCTAAACCTACTTCGCCTATCGAGATTCAGAGTTTTATTGGCTTGTTATCGATATTTTGTAGAGGGTTTTTCATCCATTGCAGCTCCATTGACCAAGTTGACCCAGAAGAAGATTTCTTTTTAGTGGTCCGAAGCTTGTGAGGCAAGCTTCCTGAAGCTCAAGGATTTGTTGACTTAACTCCTATATTAGCTTTGCCTAAGGAGGATGTGGGCTTTACTTTCTTTTGTGATGCTTCAGGTGTTGGGTTAGGTGCTGTGTTGATGCAGGAGGGTAAGGTAATTGCTTATGTATCTCGTCAAATGAATCCTCATGAGAGAAATTATCCTACCCATGATTTGGAGTTATGCGCAATTTTGTTTGCCTTGAAGTTTTGGAGGCACTACTTGTATGGATTTCATTGTGAGATCTTCTTAGATCATAGTAGCCTTTTGTACTTCTTTATCAGTGAGATCTTCTTAGGAGGCAGCGTCGTTGGCTTGAGTTGCTTAAGGATTATGACTTGACTATTCTCTACCATTAGGGAAAGGCTAATGTGGTTGTGGATACCTTGAGCTAGAAGTCGGCTAGCATGGGTAGCTTGGTGCATCTTTTGACTAAGGAGAGGTCGTTGGCCTTGGAGGTTCAGTCTTTAGCTAATCTGATGGTCAGGCTTGATATTTCAACACCAGGGCGTATTTTGGCACTTGTGGATGCTAGACCCTCTTTGATGGAGCAGATTCGAGCTTATTAGTTTGACGATGTTGGGTTGAGGTTGATTCAAGATAAGATGTTGAGTGGAGAGTCTAAGGAAGACTCACCTAATTCAGATGAAGTTTTGAGGATTGAGGGCTGAGTTTGTATGCCGAGAGTGGTGATCGAATTAGGTTGATCTTGGAGGAGGCCCATTGTTCCAGATATTCCATCCATCCAGGTGTGACTAAGATGTATCGTGATTTGAGACAGCACTACTGGTGGGGTGGTATGAGGCTAGATATAGCAGATTTTGTATCTCGTTGCCTATGTCGTCAGCAGGTGAAGGCCGAGCATATGAGATTTGGTGGTTTATTTCAGAGGTTACCCATTCCTGAGTAGAAGTGGGAACGCATCACTATGGACTTTGTGACTGGTTTGCCGCGTACATTTCATGGTTCTGACAATGTTTGGGTCATCGTGGATCGATCGACCAAGTCAGCTCATTTTATTCTAGTTCAGGTCTCATTTAGTGCTGAGAGATTGGCCCGTATCTACATCCGTGAGATTATACGCTTACATGGTGTGCCGGTGTCTATTATTTTAGATCGAGGTCCTGTATTCACATCTCACTTTTGGAAAACTTTCCAAGATGAGTTAGGTACTTGAGTGGATCTTAGTTCAGCGTTTCATCCCAGACTGATGGCCAGTCAGAATGGACTATCCAGGTTTTGGAGTATGCTCCGCGCGTGCGTGATGGATTTTGGTGGCCAGTGGGAGCAGCATTTGGCTTTAGCATAGTTTGCACATAGTAATAACTACCATTACAGTATTAATATGGCTCCTTTTGAGGTGTTGTATGGTAGGATTTGTCGCTCTCCAGTAGGTTGGTTCGATGTTTCAAAGGTGAGACCTCGAGGTACGGACTTGCTTCGTGAGTCTTTAGATAGGGTCTAGGTCATTCAGGATAGACTTAGAGCGGCCCAAAGTAGGCAGAAGTGTTATGCTGATCGTAGACTTCATGTCTTGAATTTTGGTGTTGGTAATCGTGTTTTTCTTTGAGTTTCACCCATGAAGGGTGTGATGAGGTTTGGGAAGAGGGGCAAGCTTAGCCTCAAGTATATTGATCTATTTGAGATTCTTCGAACTATTGGTGATGTGGCTTATGAGTTGGATTTGCCCCTTGATCTGTCTGTTGTTCATCCAGTTTTCATGTTTTTATGCTTCGTTGCTATATTCTTGACAAGTCTCATGTCATTCGTTGGGATTCAGTTCAGTTAGATGAGCAGTTGTCCTTTGTTGAGGAGCTAGTTTCCTCTTTGCCTAGGGATGTTAGGCAGTTGCGCTCTAAAGTGATCCTTGTAGTTCAGGTCTAGTGGCAACTTTAACCTGTAGATGTGGCTACTTGGGAGATTGAGTATGATATGCATAGTTCCTATCCCCAGCTTTTCATTGATTCAGGTATTTCCTTGCCTTAGTTCGAGGACGAACTAGATTTTTAGTAGTGGATGATGTAACGACCTAAAAATTTGATGAAATATGTGAAATTTGTGATTTTGTGTGATTTGACTGTTTTACCCCTTCTTGTAGTTGCATTATGGTATTTCTGGGGTGTGGGAGTGGTTGACTTGATTTTTGATACATTTTGGTATCATTTATGCAATATTATGATTTTTGATGGCTTCGAGAGCTTTATTTTGGATTGATGTGGTTATATTTTGATTCGTGCAACAAATGACCAAACGGACTGCGCCAAAAGCTCCGAAATATCTATTTTAGGCTAGGTAGACCTTTGGTTGGGGTCCTGGTTCACCCAAGCTCATTTCAACCTATTGATCGGAAAGTTGAAAAATTAGAAATATGGGTGTGGGATCCACATTTGATCGAAACGACCTCGAATGGAAAATCTGAATTCTTCAGCAGATTCGAACTGACAATTTTAGTGTGTTAGCATGTTTGTTATGATTTACAGTTTTTAAATCTCATTTCGACCCTCAGTTTGGAAAAATTGTGATTTCGGGTTTCGGGGATCAATTTTGTGAAAATGACTTTTTATAAAAAAAAATCTGGTATCACCATCGCATCTAGAACGTCGAATTTAGTATGGTTGCATAGTTCGTTTGCATAAATCGGACTCCGAATGAATCTCGGACACCCCGTCAAAGTCCGGGGTGAACTTGAAGGAAAAATGTGGTGCAGAAACCAGAAAAATCTGCAATATATAGCAGCTTTTTCACATTTTTGGCTCATTTTGCTCATTTTTCATCTTGTCTCTTGAGAGTTAAACCCTAAATATTTTGGGAGCTTAAAAGTGAAGTTTGTGAGATCTTGGGAAGCTAGATTAACACATATTTCTTGATTTTAATTACGGATTTAAGGTAAGAATTCACCTTTTTCTTAGAAATTTCTTGATAAATTTCTCAAAATCCCAAAAATCTTAAGGCACGATTTTAAACCCAAATTTCATCCCCTTTCACTTGAATAATATTTTTATCTTATAATTACTAGTTTTTCATCAATTTAACCTTCAAAACAACTCCGATTCTTGATTTTAACCCAGATTTCAAGGATTTTACCCAGTAAAGCTCAAAAATGATTTTTCTTCGATTTGAACCACGTTTTTCACTTGATTTAACTTGGGTTTTCAGCTGTAGGTTCCTAAAAATATTGAAAACATATTTTTGAAGTAAAGTTCCAATTTTTCCCTTCTTTTTCGAAAACCCATTTTGGGGGTCCGTTTTGACTCCAACCAAAAGTAGTCAATATGGGTGTCGTTGGTTTTGTTTTGATACATAGATTTCATATTTGATATTTTTAGTAGAGATCAGGATTTTTAGTGAAAAGTAAGGTCACGGGTTCAAGTGTAGCGGACCGATTTCGGCTTTCGAGGTAGGTTATGGCTTAACTCTTCAGACTGGGCTGGGTAGTAAATGATGGTACAAAATGCATGTTAAGGGTAGGAACTAATCATGAAAAATTGCTATCTACGTGTTGTGCCCGTGTGGGGGTTTATATGTGATGTAATTGTCGAAATTAAAATATTATGTGATATGTTTGACCGTGTAGGGTCCTATGTGACATTGATAGCCTTGAATACATGTGAGTAATTGTATTGTATTGTTTAATGTGTTACCATCGGTGTATTGTGATTATATTCATACTTTACTGGCATATGAGACATGTGGATATTCATGGATGAAATGAAAATAATGAGTGAATATTGGCTCATGTGGTTGTGGAAATGTATCATTGTGGTTGATTGTGGAAATATATCACGTGCTTGGTTGTGGAAATACTTATTGTGATTGGTTGTGAGCATTACATCTTCATATCATACTCATTCATGAAACATTGGTACCACCGTGACAACATCTGAGAAACACTGGCAACACCTTTTTAAAAATATTGTAACACCTTGTAAAACCCTTTTCGAGGAATGTGCCAGAAAGGAGATATGAGATATGTGGATTGTATATGGGTTGACAAACCCCTCATGGGTCCTACTGTAATGCGCCGAAAACGGGTCTCGGAGCATCACACACGGTGCTTGAGGCTACGAGTAGCCCCAAGCTAACCCTTTGAGCCATTTTCATTCAGTTCAACAAGAATCAACGGGGTTTTCATAAATAACCCTCAAATATCAGCAGAGTAATCATCATCCAAGAATAAAAGAATTTCAGAAAGATAACAAAATACGACTTATTAGTCAACTCCCAACATCTATACTAGTCTGACAAGCCTCTAAAAAAATCAATAAAACCAGCGAGCTATTGAGACATGCCCTAACTGACTCATACTCAGTTATCAAATGTAAACAATTCCGTGAAACCAATATCAGACATCACGTTCTCGAAACATGAGGACTCAC
>NC_061118.1:48406204-48428344 GCF_002878395.1 Capsicum annuum
CCATCCAAGAATAAAAGAATTTCAGAAAGATAACAAAATACGACTTATTAGTCAACTCCCAACATCTATACTAGTCTGACAAGCCTCTAAAAAAATCAATAAAACCAGCGAGCTATTGAGACATGCCCTAACTGACTCATACTCAGTTATCAAATGTAAACAATTCCGTGAAACCAATATCAGACATCACGTTCTCGAAACATGAGGACTCACCGCGACAGAGGATGTAGAACAGCATGCCCGAAGAATCACTGTCGAACCTGGAACTGAGCACCTGAACCTATATTTCGAGAAAATGCAGCCCACATCCGAAGATGTGGGTCAGTACCATGGAAAGGAACTGAGTATATAGGGGTATATACAGTTTTATAAACATCATTATCATAAATATTTATAAGAAATATGTAGTATGTATGAAAGACTCACATAGCCCGAAGAAAATCATCATAATCATGAGAGGATGAAATAAGTATAATAACACATGTGAGTCATCATATAATTTGTCAATCATTTTCAGTTCATCAAGAATATCAATTCTCATAATGTAAATATCATTTAAATCTTTCGAAAGAATAACTTTCACAATTCCACTTTCAAATTACTTCACCGTTTACCATAGACACAAGAAAATACACACACACTAGGAGATCCTATAACCGACATAAACTATGTGAGCTACATGGAGTCCAACGTACAACCCACATTGGGGAGAGCCATCCTATCCTTGCCATCGGAGTAGGACTATAGATATCAAATCCACACAAACTAGTGATCACTATATAAATCAGCCTCAGGATCACTCCTACGGGGGCACGTAGTTCTAGGGAAGTAAGGTCGCTTTATACCTCCGACTCGGTGCTAAAGATTTCTCTCGGACTTAGCTCAGATCATTTGAAAGACAATCCACAACAAAACAATTTTAGTAATATATAAATATACATCGGGAGCCATCATGCTTCCCATCTATCAAAATCAACTACGTTGTGGATTTCTTTTACACTCGAGTTCAAAATAACTCCATTAAGACCAAAAGATCAAATCATTCAAAATATCTCAAATATTCAACATCAACGTGCTTATAACACACACTTTCTCCAAAAAAACACAATTTCCAATAGGAATTCACGACCTAAATATCAAAATCATGATAAATATCGTTCAAGATTCATGCTTTATATCTCCACACATGTAAATTCATCTTTCCAAATCATAAACATCAAGATTTCATAATCATCATCATAAGATATGGGTTCATGCTTCAAATTCATAAAAATCAAATAAAAATCATGCCTTTGAAGGGAAAATTACTTTTGGGCATAAGAACGAAAGAGAGTTCATGTTGAAAAACCCCACATACCTTGAATGATGAACTTTAGATTGATACTCATTTTTTGAGATGTTAATCGTGCCTTTGAATGATGGTTCTTGGAGTTCTTGAACTAGGAACTTGGAATCTTGAATAAATTTGCAGAATTAATGGTGAACTTTGGAGGTTCTTGAAGTTGGATGTAGGAGCTTAGGGTTTTCTTTTTGAGAGAATTTGATGAAATATAAAATATAATGCTTCTAATAGGCTTTAATATAGGGTTTGGATGGATTTTGGGTGAGCAGGAATGACCAAAACGCCCCTAAAAATTAAATAATTCTTGAATCTGTCCTTTGGTGGACTGTTTTGATAGTCTGAACTAGATCAACCATAACGTTTTACTCCGATATCCAAATTAGATGAAACCAATTTTATTAGAAAGAGGAGTCTCATATCTTTCCGTTGATATGTAGTATCTCACCCATATCATTGTGTACGAGGAGTTATGATCATTTAAAGTTGACCCAAAAATTCACTTTTGATAGGTTGAAGTAGATAGACCATAACTTTTTGCTCCGATAGACAAATTGGATGAAACCAATTTCATTGGAAAGAGGACTCGTAGAGATTTCTGTTGATATATAGTAGATCACCCAGATCATTATGTACAAGGAGTTATGATCATTTAAAGTTGGAGAAAAAATACACCAGGCCTCAGTACTTTTCTTGCACGTGTTATTGTTCACTACTATTCACGGTTCGATCGGAATGTTCATAACTTGTCGCTCGGGTGTCCGTTTTGGATGATCCACATATCTTTAGAAAGATAATTCGATACTATATGCAATGGTGCGTCATAATCTAAGACATTCCACACGGAAAAATTTATAATTCATTCTAGAAGATAGAGCCCAACACGTTTATACACAAAATTTCAATGAAAAATTTCTCGGGGTATTACATCATCCCCCCTTTGGAAACATTCATTCTCGAATGACGCTAGACATGCCAAGATTAGATAGGGAATAGAGCATACAGCTGAAACCATTCGTTAGACTCATCACCACATCGTTTCTCACTCCGAATGCAACATAGAATGCATAAATTCAAGAAACTACAGCTGAACACATAATAAATAACAGCTGAACTGCTGCAACTTTTATCAAAAGTGAATGATTTAGGAAAGAACGGTACCTTCGGCTTGATTGGAGTTCGCAGAAAATAGGTACGGTTACTTGGATCGTATATCCGCCTCAGCTTCCCAAGTTGCACCCTCAACAGATTGGTTTTGCCACAATACCTTGACCAAGGGAACTTCTTTGTTCCTTAGTCTTCGGACACTGAAATCAAGAATCTCAACAGGAATCTCATCAAAAGAAAGATTTTCTTGAATGTTAGCACTCAAAGAGGAATCCACTACCACAGCATCACTAATATGCTTTCTAAGCATGGAGACATGGAATATTGGATGAACAGAGGACAACTCAAAAGGCAACTCGACCTTATAAGCTACCTTACCAACACAGCTAAGAATTTTGTAAGGAGCAACATAACGGGGACTAAGCTTTCCCTTCTTTCCGAATCTCTTCACCCCCCTCATGGGTGAAATTTTCAGATACACTAGGTCACCAACTTCAAACTCAAGGTCTCTCCTTCTAACATCCGCATATGACTTCTGACGACTCTGTGTAGTTTTCAACCTTTCCCTAATCAACTTAACTTTTTCCATAGCCTCAAATACCGAATCAGGACCACTCACAGCCGCTTCACCCACCTCGAACCAACCTATGGGTGATCTACACTTCCTCCCATATAAGGCTTCAAACGGAGCCATGCCAATACTAGAGTGAAAACTGTTATTGTAAGCAAACTCTATCAACGGTAAGTGATCATCCCAACTTCCTTTAAAGTCAAGTGTACAAGCTCTCAACATATCCTCTACAGTCTGGATGGTCCGCGCAACCTGACCATCAGTCTGCGGATGAAAAGTAGAACTCAAAAGCACTTGGGTACCAAGACCCTTCTAAAAAGCTTTCCAAAATTGTAAAGTGAACTGAGTACCCTTATCCAAAATGATAGACAAGGGAACTCCATGCAGTCTGACTAGCTCTCGGATATACAATCTAGCGTAATCCTCAGCAGTATATGAAGTATGAACAGGAAAGCAATGAGCAAACTTAGTCAACCTATCAACCACAACCCAAATGGAATCATGATGGCGTCGGGAAGGAGCTAAACCAATCACGAAGTCCATATTTATCTCTTCCCACTTTCAGGTGGGAATGCTAAACTCTTGCATCATACCACCAGGTCTTTGGTGTTCAACCTTAACCTGTTGGCATGTTGCACACTTAGCTACAAACGCTGCTATATCTTTCTTCATGCCACTCCACCAATAGATTTCCCGCAAGTCTCGGTACATCTTGGTGGCACCAGGATGAATAGAATATCGCGCCCCGTGCTCTTCAGCCATAATCTTCTGTCTCAGATCATCAATATTCAGGAAACACAATCTACCCTGTAATCTTAACACACCATCTCCCCCTTGGGAGAAAACCTCTACTTTTTGGTCCTTGACTGATTCCTTCAATCTGACCAAACTAGCATCTAAGTATTGCTTTTCCTTTGCTTCCGAAACCAAGGAGGATTCAGAACTACTCTGAACCCCTATACTACCTTCAGCAGAGTCAAACAACCTAACCCCCATCCCAGCCAAACGATGTACATCACGAGCCAACTCTTTATTACCTTCTACCACATGCGAAACACTACCCATGGACATTCTACTTAGGGCATCTTCCACAACATTGGCCTTGCCCGGATGGTACAACACACTTATATCATAGTCCTTTAATAATTCTAACCATCGTCTCTGCCTAAGATTTAATTCTCTCTGGATAAACACATACTGCAGACTCTTATGATCAGTGAAAACATCAACATAGACACCATAAAAATAGTGTCTCCAGATTTTCAAAGCAAACACAATAGCAGCCAACTCAAGGTCATGGGTGGGGTAATTTTTCTCATGGGGTTTCAACTGCTAGAAGCATAAGCTATCACCTTACCCTTTTGCATCAATACGCAACCCAACCCAACTCTCGAAGCATCACAGTACATCACAAAACCATCAACACCATCAGGCAAAGTCAAAACAGGGGTTGAAGTGAGTCGTCTTCAACTCCTGAAAACTCTTCTCACAAGATTCAGACCACAAGAACTTTACTTTCTTTTGGGTCAACCGAGTCATAGGAGACGCTATAGAGGAGAAACCCTCAATAAAACGGCGGTAATAACCAGCTAAACCCAAGAAACTTTGGATATCAGTCGGAGAAATAGGTCTAGGCCAATTTCTAATAGCTTTGGTCTTTTGGTGATCAACTCTAATACCCTCGGAAGAAATGATATGACCCAAAAAAGCAACTGACCTTAGCCAAAACTCACACTTACTGAACTTGGCAAACAACTTGTGACCTCTAAGGGTTTGCAATATAGTTCGGAGATGATCAGAATGTTTATCCACACTACGGGAGTACACCAGTATATTATCGATGAACACTATGACAAACATATCCAAATATGGTCTGAACACTTGATTTATGAGGTCCATGAAAACTGCTGGGGCATTAATTAACCCGAAAGACATAACAAGAAACTCAAAATGGCAATAATGAGTTCGAAAAGTGGTTTTTAGGATGTCACACTCCCTAACTTTGAGTCAATAGCAGAGAGAGACACTTTAAGCACGATAGACTTCTGAAAGAAAGAATCACGCTTTTTCCTAAAATGTCTTGTAGCCTCTTGCCCATAGATGTGGCGCGCTATACACCGATGATCAAGACTCTACTTAACGCGGCTTGTCAGACTCCCTAGGATACCTTAAAACCTTAGGATCTGATACCAAGTTTGTAACACCCCAAAAATAGGTCCTAGAGCGTCACACGGTGCTTGAGGCTTCGAGTATCCCCAAGCTAACCCTTTGAGCCATTTTTATTCAGTTCAACATGAATCAACGGGGTTTCCATAAATAACCCTCAAATATCAACAGAGTAATCATCATCCAAGAATAAAAGAATTTCAAAAAGATAACAAAATAGGACTTATTAGTCAGCTCCCAACATCTATACTGGTCTGACAAGTCTCTAAGAAAATCAATAAAACCAGCGAGCCATTGAGGCATGCCCTAACTGACTCATACTCAGTAATCAAATGTAAACAATTCTGTGAAATCAACATCAGACATCACATCCTCGGAACATGAGGACTCACCATGACAGGGGATGTAGAATAATGTGCCTGAAGAATCACTGTCGAACCTAGAACTGAGCACCTAAACCTACATTCCGAGAAAATGCAGCCCACATCCGAAGATGTGGGTTAGTACCATGGAAAAAAACCGAGTATATGGGGGTGTATGCAGTTTTATAAGCATCATCATCATAAATATTTATAAGAAATATGCAGGATGTATGAAAGACTCACATAGCCCGAAAAAAATTATCATAATCATGAGAGGATGAAATAAGTATAATAACACATGTGAGTCATCATATAATTTGTCAATCATTTTCAATTCATCAAGAATATCAATTCTCATAATGTAAATATCATTTAAATCTTTTGAAAGAATAACTTTCACAATTCCACTTTCAAATTACTTCACCGTTTACCATAGACACAAGGAAACACACACACACTGGGAGATCCTATAACCGACATAAACCATGTGAGCTACATGGAGTCCAACGCACAATCCATGTTGGGGAGAGCCGTCCTATCCTTGCCATCGGAATAGGACTATCGATATCAAATCCACACAAACTAGTGATCACTATATAAATTAGCCTCAGGCTCACTCCTACAGGGACACGTAGTTCTAGGGAAGTAAGGTCGCTTTATACCTCCCACTCGGTGATAAAGATTTCTCCCTGACTTAGCTCAGATCATTTGAAAGACAATCCACAACAAAATAATTTTAGTAATATATAAATATACATCGGGAGCCATCATGCTTCCCATCTATCAAAATCAACCACGTTGTGGATTTCTTTCACACTCGAGTTCAAAACAACTTCATTAAGATCAAAAGGTCAAATCATTCAAAATATCTCAAATATTCAACATCAACGTGTTTATAACACACACTTTCTCAAAAAAAACACAATTTCTAGTGGGGATTCACGACCCAAATATTAAAATCATGATAAATATCGTTCAAGATTCATGCTTTATATCTCCACACATGTAAATTCATTTTTCAAAATTATAAATATCAAGATTTCATAATAATCATCATAAGATATGGGTTCATGCTTCAAATTCGTAAAAATCAAATAAAAATCATGCCTTTATAAAGAAAATTACTTTTGGGCACAAGAACGAAAGAGAGTTCTTGTTGAAAAACCCCACATACCTTGAATGATGAACTTTAGATCGATACTCATTTTTGAGATGTTAATCGTGCCTTTGAATGATGGTTCTTGGAGTTCTTGAACTAGGAACTTGGAATCTTGAATAAATTTACAGAATTAATGATGAACTTTGGAGGTTCTTGAAGTTGGATGTAGGAGCTTAGGGTTTTCTTTTTGAGGGAATTTAATGAAATATAACATATAATGCTTCTAACGGGCTTTAATATAGGGTTTGGATGGATTTTGGGTGAGGGGGAATGACCAAACACCCCTAAAAGTCAAATAATTCTTGAATCTGTCCTTTGGTGGACTGTTTTGATAGTCTGAACTAGATCAACCATAATGTTTTATTCCGATATGAAAATTAGATGAAACTAATTTCATTAGAAAGAGGACTCTCATATCTTTCCATTGATATATAGTATCTCACCCAGATTATTGTGTACGAGTAGTTATGATCGTTTGAAGTTGACCCAAAAATTCACTTTTGGTAGGATGAAGTAGATAGACCATAACCTTTTGCTCCGATAGACAAATTGGATGAAACTAATTTCATTTGATAGAGGACTCGAAGAGCTTTCTGTTGATATATAGTAAATCACCTAGATCATTATGTACAAGGAGTTATGATCGTTTAAAGTTGGAGCAAAAATACGCCAGGCCTCAGTACTTTTCCTGCACGTTTTACTGTTCACTACTATTCATGGTTCAATCGGAATGTTCATAACTCGTCGCTCGGGTGTTCGCTTTGGATGATCCACATATCTTTGGAAATATTATTCAATACTCTACGCAATGGTGGGTCATAATCTAAGACATTCCACACGGAAAAATTTATAATTCATTCTAGAAGATAGAACCCAACACCTTTATGCACAAAATTTCGACGAAAAATTTCCTGGGGTATTACACCTACGTCAGGAATCTTTGGCTCCGTAGGTGTATACGGGGATTGTGCGACAATCCCGGAGGTTGTGCAACAACCTCGTGCATCATTATCATCATCATCATTATCATATACATTGCACTTACTTTATTGTATTTGTGTTGTGTTGTTTTGTATTGCCTTATTGACTTGTCATCTATGTATTTGTCTTACCTTTCTTTACTTCTATTTGATGATCTTGTATCTACATGTTCTCTCTTGCTCTATTTTATATGTGACATAATCTATACTTGTGTTCTATATGTTGATGTGTTTTTGCAATATATGTGAGATATATTAGAACTGTTAGTACAAGTGGTGTGGGCTACCGTTGTGGAACATTTTCTGATTGCAGGTGACATGCCCTTAGTGTATATTTTGTATGCCTTATTTACTACTTTGCTTAGTCGGCCTATGATACCTATTGAGTACAAGTGGACCGTACTCATGCCTACTGCGCCCTTTCAATGCAGGTCCTAGCTCAAGTGTGCCTCAGCTTACTTGATTCGGGCGGTTGTTGGAGCTTCCAAGGTAGCGGTTGGACATTCATGCGTCTGAAGTTCGCCTCTATCTTTCTATGCTAGTTATGTCTTTATTAGTGTTCGGAGACAATTATTATTCCTTTGTGGTTATTTTTCCAATGTATTTGACTCTTGGATTGTATTAGTAATTCTTACACTATTGACACCTGATTTTGGGCATGATTGGTAGTTTGGATAAGTTCTTTCTGCATTTTTATGATTATTTAATGGTTCGATTTTATTCTAGAAGCCTTACCTTGGGGTATTTCTGTCTTTTTCTCTATTCGAATCAGTTTGGGTGATAGGCTTACTTGTCAAGGTACGCCGCGACAAGTGTCATCATGACCCTCATTTTTGGGTCGTGACACAATCACTTTGATATATGAATTCCGTGTAAGCATCTAGTAGTATGATATTTCTATGATTGTATAAAATATACATTTGAAAACTATGTTATATCCAAGATAGTGATATTGTTGTATACCGAAATGTATTTATATAATATGTAATAATTAGTTTATATAGGTTTTCTTCCTGCAACTTGATCATTATATTAGGCTCATTGGAAAATTATGTGTTGGGCACGTGCAAAGCACGATAATATCTATCTAGTACCATAATAAAGCTCAATCTATGAAGAAATTAAGTCTAGCCTATCTAGACGCCGACGAAACTCGAGAAATTTTACTAAATCAGATTTTTTTTCTTTCGAGAAGCTTCCACACGATGCCAGACTATCAAAATAATAATCTATGTGTTAATACGAGAATTTCAATACCATTATTACATATAAATGCTTCGGGTCTAAAGTCAAGCTAAAAATCTCATGTGGGGCCCACTTGCAAAATCACAACTTTGAAATCATTAAAACGTCTCTCTAAGCTTAACGATCATTTACCCTCAAAAATATAAAATCCGAACACAAACCCTAAATCAGTCCTTAAAGTAAACTAGGAATTTGAATTTAAATTGAAAAATAAACCAAGAAATTAAATGGAACTTACAGAATAAACGATGGAAAAATGACTACAACGAGGTCTCCAACTCACTCCCAACACCCAATAATCAATTTCCTTTTTTCCTAAGCTTTCTAGGGTTATAGTAGAAGTTGGAGTTGAAATAAATAAAGTAAAAACGAATTTCAGAGACTTAAATGATGCCAGGGGTCCATTCACCGTGATTGCGGAAATCCCATCCCAAATGCGATGCTTAACCCGAATTACTCTTCGAGAATGCGATGGTCAATAATCTGGCCTTCACGAATGCGACCATGCTCTTGCCATCGTGACAGGTTATTCCTTGGCCTTCATGAACGCGGTCAAGCCTCGCGAACGCAAAGGCCATTTTTGGCCTGCACCAGATGCTGCATCAACAATTTTTGCCAAGTGTCAAACCTCTGATCGAACCCACAGAATTTGTTTGGAATTTTGTGAATGCAAATCAACTATGCTACCCTTTTAGATTCAATATTACAGACTCAACGACACCATCGAAACTATCATTCGAGGTCGTTTTGATGAAATATGGGTCCCACACAAGGATTGTTTTCACCAAAATTGGCTCAATAGCCCAAAATGAGTTTAGAAGCCTTGGGACCCGAACCAAGAGTCCCTCTAGTTTAAAATAGACATTGCAGATCTAAAGGAACTGGCTGAATTGGCATATGGGACCGTTTACTGCAGTTTAGGCACGATACCCAACTTTGAACAACAAAAACTTCAAAATAAGAAATTGACTCTAAAAACCAATCGAACTGCCTAATAATCAAACATTCGATTCCGGCAAGTCATAGATGAATTGGGGCAGTTATGGGAAAGCTTTAAACATCGAAATAGTCGGAAATACAGAAAATGACTTGGAGAATTATAACAATTTGAGTAGGATAAACTGGCAATATATAAAGAATAGAATCACCAAGGTTCTTTTCTCTTAGTCTCACAATACAAAAATTTAGAAAATTTTAACATATATATAGATGATCATCAATATTTCATGTTCAAAATACTATATCCATTTGAAATTTTGACTCGGTTTTGTATTCCTAATACGGGTAACCAACAAAAAGATTTAAAAAGCGGACACAGGTGAAATGAAAACCCCAGTAACAAATATTTGTGCACTTGCCCCAAAAAATAGTTTCGACTGATTGTGAAATGTCACCAGAAAAATGCTTAAATTAAACTGCAACATAACAAAAAAACATACATTTTAAATGCTTCAAACATAAGAAAAAAGAATGAATGAAATACACACTTCAAAAATTACAATAGGTACGGGAAAAACACCTTTGAAAAAAATAAGAGAAATTCATACACTTATTGTGTGAATATTTCAATTACTTTTACTAGACTGTAATAAGTCTCGATGATAGTTGAGCGCCTCCTTTAACTCATTGTCCCGAGCATATGTCAACGGCACATCACGAACCCATGTACGACGCATAGGACGTGTCTTATTTTCTTCAAACCAAGGGCTAACACAAGAATAATGAAACCTATGACCGCAAGCAGGAAAAATCAAAAACACCTCTCTATGTTTAATTACTTCAATACAAATAGAATAATCATAGTTTTCTCCTTTAATTGTTGGAGTCGTTATTGCTGCATCTGAAATATCTATCACTACTTCAATAGTTGTTTCTTTTGGTGTCACTACTTCCTCTACATAGTTAGGAAGCACAAATTCCTCTAAATCGTCCGGACGTTGTCGATAACACAACATTTTCGTTCATTTGAAGAAAAATAACAAAATAAGACAAAAGGCTATTGCAATCACTATCCAATCTCTAGATGAGGAAAACAACATTCTTTTTTGTGTGTGCTGGTGATGACTTGAAGATTGTAGTAGCAATAGTCTAATTTAGAGTTCAAAAACATCATTAATAAAGTTAGTTTAGTAAATTATACATTTCATTAAATTTTCTTTTTTGAAAGTTGCCGAGTAAAATAAAATGAATTCCTAATCCCAAATGATTTGGAATTTAATTAAGTAATCAGGGCATGCATTAATATCCTTAATTGGTTAATCTTACTCCTAAAAAAGTTTCAATATTTGATTACCCCTATTCCTATAACTATGAGGTTTTCTGAATCACCAACACATCTATAATCTATATCTATAATTTATAATAATTAAAAGTGTGAAGAACCTTAGAAATGTTCTTTGAACTTTTTGTCATTCATTAAAAATCCTTTAGACAAAATTGTCTTTTCACTATTTTTTTTCCTAATATTTAAGAGTTGAAAATTAATTAAATATATTTATGGTAAAATCTTTCCTTATTAGAAGTCATCAGAATTAATGTTTTTTTCTAATATTTAGGTGTTAAAAAAATTAATTAAATATATTTATGATAAAATCTTTCCTTATTAGAAGTCATCACAATTAGGAGTGTACAAATCGAACCGTTAAGTCAAACCGAACCGACGAATCAAACCAAACTGAGGAAAAAAACCGACTTATGGTTTGGTTTGATTGGTTTGGTGTTGGCAAAAAAACTGATCATTCTTGGTTTGGTTTGGTATTAACAAAAATAAAATCAAACCGAATCCAAACCGAACCGACGTAATACATATATAATTTTAATTTTTTATACGTAAAAAAAATATTACTTATAATCTACTTTCTAATTACTTTATAATTTTTTCATATTCAGAATATATATATATATATATATATATATATATATATATATTATTGGGCCTTTAATTATAGTATTTTTCATTAATAGCAAATTAATACAAAGCCCAATATTAATATAAAAACCTAAAACTCTTTAATTGCTCCACTTTTTACATTTTACTTTCCAAGTCTTTAGAGAGTTCTCATTATTTAATTTCCTCATCTTACTTTTCTCATTCGTCAAGTTGAGATTTAGGTTTGTTTCTCTTCTTTTTTTTTTTTTATGGAATTATGTTATAATTAATTACTTTATGGAGTTAAGTTTTTAATAAGTTGTCTCCAATTCTTCATTCTTTTGTATGCTCACATTTTATGTGAAGAAAACTTTCAAACAAGCTACTGTGACTAGTGACTTAGAAATTGAACTACTTAGGTATCCACATAATATTACTTTGAGAGAAAGTAGTTTAGACGTCTTAGTAATTTTCCAACTTTATTTTTATTGGAACTACTCTATGACCATTATTTTAATTTTTTTAATCTTTTTAGTGAAAACATTTATTTTTTTCTTCAATCACATTATAATTGTAAAAAAATCAAGAAAACTAAAAAACCAAAAATATAAAAAAAACTCGACTAAAACCGAAATTAAAAAATCGATTGTATATTGTTTTGATTTGGTTTATAGATTTAGAAAATCGACGTTATTGATTTGGTTATATTTTAATAAAAAACTGAACCAACCCAACCTATGTACACCCCTAATCACAATTAATGACAACTAATATTTTTTTCATTAGTTTAAGAATTCTAAACCAACTAAATTTGATTTTAATAAGATTTGAAAAATCTAGAAATAAATATAAAAGCATTAGAATAAGAAAAAAAATAAGAAGTATCAAATTTTAAAAGTTTTAAGTACGAAATATGAATAATAAGAATGTATTCAATAATTTTTTAAAATATATATATGCTAAAATATATGTTTATGTTTAGATTTTTATACTAAAATATGAAGGATCTTTGAAAACTGAGTTGAACTTTTTACTCTTCACTATAAATCTTATTATATATACACACATACTAGTGTGAAGTGTGAAGACTCTTAAAAAAGTGATTTTAACTTTTTGCCCTTCACTAAAAGTTTTCATTTTAGATAAAATCATCTTTTCACCTTTTTAATAACTAATTAATTAATTAAAAATAAAAGTATCCTAAAATATATGGTAAGAGCAAATTTATGGTAAATTAATATTGATAGATTTTCTTTTTCCTTGTGTACATGAAAAGAGAGTCTTAAAATAGATGTTAAGGGAAAAAAAAGAGAAAAGTATCTTTAAAAAATTGATATTGTTATAAAACAGGAAAGAATAAAGAAGAAGAGTAGAGAGAATAGAGAGAGTAATTATTATTTCTTTTCTTGAGGAATGATTTACAATGAAG
This sequence comes from Capsicum annuum, assembly GCF_002878395.1. Classification (NCBI taxonomy): domain Eukaryota; kingdom Viridiplantae; phylum Streptophyta; class Magnoliopsida; order Solanales; family Solanaceae; genus Capsicum; species Capsicum annuum. The sequence continues at coordinate 48,419,432 of NC_061118.1, forward strand.
GAAGCCCTTCTATTTATAGGGGGAATTTTCCCTAGTTTCACACTAAAAGACAAATACATCAAATCCTGATAGACATCAAATAGATTTTGATAGGCATTCACTATAATTGATATATATCATAACACTCCTCTTTGAATGTCTAACAATACGCATATAGGCTGCCTCATTAAAAATCTTACAAGGAAAACCCAGTAAGACAAAACCTCATAAGGAAAAAAGAGTACAACACGTATTAGCTCCCCCTAATAAGAACATCCTTGAACCTTTGCATTCCGATTTTGTGCACCATCTTCTTAAAAGTTGCAGTTGGAAGAGACTTGGTGAATAAATCAGCCACATTACCACTTGAACAAATCTGTTGTACGTCAATATCACCATTCTTTTGGAGCTCATGTGTATAGAAGAGCTTTGGCGAAATGTGCTTCTTTCTATCTCCTTTTATGAATCCACCTTTCAGTTGTGCTATGCATACTCCATTATCTTCATATAAAATTGTGGGTACTTTGTCATATTTCAAGCCACATTTTTCTTGAATGAGATGTATTATGGACCTCAACCACACACACTCTCGGCTTGCTTCATAAATAGCTATAATCTCAGCGTGATTTGATGAAGTGGATACGATAGACTGCTTTGTTGATCTCCAAGATGTGGCAGTACCCCCACATATGAATACATAGCCTGTTTGAGACTGAGCTTTATATGGGTCGGATAAGTATCCAGCATCAGCATAACCAATAAAATCAGAATTGCAATCTTTAAAATAAAAGAAGCCCATATCAGTAGTCCCCTTTAGATACCGTAATATGTGTTTGATCCCATTCCAATGTCTCCTAGTGGGAGCAGAACTATACCTTGCTAGCAAATTTACTGAAAAGGCAATATTAGGCCTTGTAGTATTTGCAAGATACATTAGCGCACCAATTGCACTAAGATATGGTATTTCAGGACCAAGGAGTTCCTCATTCTTTTCTTGAGGTCGAAATGGATCCTTATTCACATCAAGTGATCGAACAACCATCGGAGTACTTAATGGATGTGCTCCATCCATATAGAATCGTTTCAACACCTTTTCTGTGTAGGCAGATTGATGGACAAAGATATCATTTGTCAAATGCTCAATTTGCAAACCAAGTCATAACTTTGTCTTTCCGAGATCTTTCATCTCAAACTCTTTCTTTAGGTAATCAATTGCCTTTTGAAGCTCTATTGGTGTTCCAATAAGGTTTATGTCATCGACATAGACAGTAAGTATAACAAACTCCGACGTTGTTTTCTTTATGAAAACACATGGGCAAATTTCATCATTCGTATAACCTTCTTTAGATATATATTCACTAAGACGGTTATACCACATACGTCCAGATTGCTTCAAACCATACAATAATCTTTGCAATCTAATGGAATACATTTTCCGAGGCTTTGAACCATATGCTTTCGGCATTTTAAATCCTTCAAAAATTTTCATGTATATCTCATTATCAAGTGATCCATATAGATAGACTGTTACCACATCCATCAAATGCATTTCAAGTCTCTTATGGATAGTGAAACTAATAAGATAACGCAACGTTATTGCATCCATAACTGGTGAATATGTCTCATCATAATCGACAATAGGCTGTTGTGAAAATTCTTGTGCAACAAGGCGTGCTTTATATCTTTGTATTTCTTTTTTTTCATTTCTTTTTCGGACAAAGACCCATTTATAGCCAACAGGCTTAACACCATTAGGTGTTTGAGCTATGGGTCTAAAAACTTCACATTTGGCGAGCGAATTCAATTCAGATTGAATTACTTTTTGCTATTTTGGCCAGTCATTTCTTTGTCAACATTTTGTGGCAGATCGAGGTTCAAGATCCTCACTATCTTGCATGATTTTTGTTGAAACATTATATGCAAAGACTTGATCCACTACTATTTCTGATCGATTCAGATTAGTTTCAACATCATTTAAATTTATGGATAGTTCCTCATTTTATTGAGTCTCAGGCTCATTGATTCCTTCAAGGATATCAACATTGCTCAAATCTTGAACTTCCGTATGTGGATCTTTAGTAGTGTCATCTTGACCATTTATTTTTCTTTTTCTAGGATTTCAATCCTTAGAACCTAATGGTTTTCCACGCTTCAAGCGTGCTTTATATTCAATAGCTATGACACTAGTGGATGGTCCTTTAGGGATATCAATTCGAATAGGAACATTCTCTGCAGAAATATGTAATTTAGTGATTCTTTTCAAATCTGTAAATGCGTCCTGCATTTGATTTGCAATTTTCTACAGATGAATAATCTTTTGTACTTCTTGCTTACAAATAGAATCACGTGGATCAAGATGAGATAGTGATGGATTTTTCCACAAAATATCTCTTTTGATATTACTATCTTCTCCCCTTAATTTTGGGAAAAGTATCTCATCAAACCGACAATCTATAAATCGAGCAGTGAACATATTTTCCGTTAATGGTTCAAGATAGCGAATAATAGAGGGTGATTCAAACCCAACATAAATTCCTAACCTTCTTTGGGGGCCCATCTTGGTGCGGTTTGGTAGTGTTATAGGCACATATACACTGCACCCAAAAGTTCTCAAGTGAGATATATTAGGCTCTTGACCCAAAACCAATTACAACGAAAAAAATTTATGATAACTTATCGGTCTAAGACGAACAAGTATTGCAGCATACAAAATTGCATGACCCCAAACAAAAGTGGGCAACTTAGTTTTCATCAGTAATGGTCTTGCTATCAACTGCAGATGTTTAATTAATGACTCGGCAAGACCATTTTGAGTGTGAACATGGGGTACAGGATGTTTCACTCTTATCCCAATCGATAAGCAATAGTCATTAAATGCTTGAGATGAAAATTCTGCAGCATATCAAGGAGAATAGACTTAATTTGATTATCAGGAAATTGGACCCGTAATCATATTATTTGTGCCAATAATTTTCCAAATATCAAGTTGCGAGATGACAAAAGGCACACATGAGACCATCTAGAAGAACCATCTATTAGGACCATGAAGTATCTAAACGACCCACTTGGTGGGTGAATTGGTCCACAAATGTCCCCATGTATATGTTCCAAGAATGCGGGGGACTCAATCTCAACTTTTGCTGGCGATGGTCTCACAATCAGCTTGCCTTGATAACAAGCATTACATAAAAATTCACCATTCGAAAAAACCATCAAGTTCTTTAATGGATGCCCATTTGAATTTTTTATTATTCGTCTCATCATTATTGATCCTGGATGTCCCAGATGATCATGCCAAAGTACGAAAGTATTGGAATCAGTAAACTTCCGGTTTACTATAGAATGTGCCTCAATTGCACAAATCTTTGTCCAATACAGGCCAGAAGATAAAGCAGGGAACTTTTCAACAACACATGTCTGGTCAGAGACATTCTTGGTGATACCAAGATATTCAAAATTCATCTCATCAATTGTCTTGATATAATAATCATTTTCACGGATATCTTTAAAACTCATCAAGTTTCTCCAAGACTTGGAAGAGAACATAACATTATTTATGATGAGTTTAGTTCCCTTGGGTAAGATTATAATGATTTTTTCGAAGCCTTCAATCAAATTAGCACTACCACAAATTGTAGTAACGTTAATCTTGCCCATGTTTAGATGAGAGAAATATTTCTCGTCTTTAAATATCGTATGTGTAGTGACAGAATCAATCAAACAAATATCTTCACAATTTGACAGCTTACTTTGAAAACTATCCATATCTTCAAATAAAATGACAAACATCAAATAAGATATATATATATATTTTTTTTATACAAAGTAAAAATTATTAATAAATAATTAATTACCTTTTAGTTAAGCAATTAGTTACATAAGAATACAATAATATAAGTAACTAAATTATTAATGCCAAATAAGATAGAAAGAACGACGAGTTTCATAACAACAAAATAAAGTGTCATTGTCCTTCTTTTACTTTATTGAAATCAGTATATTAAAATAGGAAAAAAAAAAAAAGGAGCAACGAGTTCAAATTAGAATCAGCTAGGCATTATATAAAAAAAAAGGTATGAATAATAGCAATATAATGTATTGTCCATTAATATACTGATTTCAAAAAATGGTGCCAACAACCTACCTTGCTTTTTATTAATGCATCCTTATAAATAGTATTTTCAATGTAATATTACTATTATATTAAGTCTCATATGAAAACAAAACAATTAATCTTTTTCTCTTCTTTTGCAGCGCCTACTAATTAGTTTAATTAAGGTATCGTTCTTTTTCTTTTTGACAATAGACTTGGTGATAAAAAAATTATTATAATGATCATATAATAAAGTCTTCCATCATCGAAATAAAATAAAATTCAACTAAATTATTTAATGAACTATAATAATACAAAAGCAATCAATACTATTTAAAAACTAATACTCATGTAAACAACTACTTTTACATGATTTTTATTCACTAACAACCAAAAAAATAAAAATTCATTCTTTTATGTTTACGGAACCATCACCAATCAAGTGATCAATCTTTCCTTCAGGGTGCTCGAAAAAGTCTGCTACATCCAAACATGTGATGTCAATATTATTTTCAGAGAGAAAGTTAGCCTCGGGATTTCTCTCTTTCTTCTTTTGTGATGCTTGATAAAAATCAACCAAGTGCTTGAGAGCACGACAATCACGTGAATAATGTCCTTTTCCGCCACATCAAAAACAAGTAACTGCTTCATGTTTATCATCTTTTCTCCTTTTATTTAATGAATGATTAACACCCGGAACAGGGTTTCTTTCTTGGTCATTGTGACCACGATCACGACCACGTCCACGACCAGGGTCGCGATCTTTTCCACGCCTAGCATGGTGAGCGTGCACATCATTCACTTCAGGAAATGGTGCAGATCCAGTTGGTCGGTTCTTGTGATTTTTCATCAACAAATCATTATTTTGTTCCGCCACGAGAAGATGAGAACTCAGTTCAGTATACTTTTTGAAAAATTTTTCTCGATATTGTTGCTGTAAGAGCACATTCGAGGCATGAAAAGTGGAGAGCGTCTTTTCCATCATATCATTATCATTGACCGTCTCTCCACAAATTTTCAATTGAGAAGAAATTCTGAACATGGCAGAATTGTATTCATGAATAGACTTGTAGTCTTGAAATCTTAGGTGCATCCACTCATACCGTGCTTTCGGGAGGATGACCATCTTTAAGTGGTCAAACCTTTCTTTAGTAGTAAGGTACTCAATTTTCAGAACTTCGTCAAGATGATGACGCAAGAAAATCATAGCCTTAGCACGATTTTGACTAGATGCTGTATTTTCATTGTTTGTGGAGTCTCCAAGACCCAGAGCATCTAGGTAGATTTCAGCATCCAACACCCATGAAATATAGTTCTTGCCCGAACTTTGAAGGGCAACGAACTCACACTTCGTAAGATTATTAGCCATATGGAAAAAGGAAGAAATAAAAAAATAATACCTTAGCCTTAGCCTTCAAATTTGAGACGGTGGAGTCTCGTGCTGATAACGTGTTATAAAACAAGAAAGAGTAGAGAGAATAGAGAGAGTAATTGTTATTTTTTCTCTTGAGGGATGATTTACAATGAAGGAAACCCTTCTATTCATAGGGAGAATTTGCCCTCGTTTCTCACTAAAAGACAAATACATCAAATCCTGATAAACATCAAATAGATCTTGATAGATCTTGATAGACATTCACTATAATTCATATATATCATAACAGATATATGGTAATAAAGCTATTCCAGAAAAATAGGTTTGTCGAAAAAAGTTAACCTTTTACAATTAAAAAAGAATTTGTTGACTTAATCTAACAAAAAAACTCGGGAAAGTGGGACTTTTAAAAGTAAAAAGTAGAGAAAAAACCTAAACTTTAGGATATAAAATTAAATGTTAAACTAATTAAAAAATTAATATGAAAGTCTAAAATTTCTATTTTAATGTTCAGTTAAATATTACCTTTTAGAAATCTCCTCCTTATTTGCAATTAATTTAATTTTCCAATTAAATTATGCAATCTTTCCTTTTGTAATATAAAACTGAAATTGTATGTCTTTGCTAAAATCTAATTATAAAATTTATTGTTATTGCATTCTTGTTATGAATTTTAATTTTCTTTTATAATTCTATCAAATACACCATATTAGACAAATCCGTTGGAATAAGGAAAATAAAATCTATATCTATAATATATTAAAAGTGTGAAGAACTTTAGAAAAGTGATTTGAACTTTTTGCCCTTCATTAAAAATTCTTGTAATTGACAAAACTGTCTTTTTACTATTTTATTTAATTTAGTGTTTAGTTATTCATATAATATTTAAAATTAAAGAGTCCTAAAATACATTATAAAAGGAAAATATATTTTATAAATTAAGGAGTCCTAAAATATATGGTAAAAGAATATTAGGAGAATTAATAAATGAGGACTCTTAAAAAGTAATAAGAAGTGAATGTAAAATTAGGAGTCTTACGTGATTTTACAAATATAAATTATTTTTATTTTGGTAAAATAAAAAATCTAAGATACTTTGACCAAAAAAAATTCCTTTTGGTAAAATAAAAATTAACGATTTTGGTAAAATAAAAATTCTAACCTACTTTTGACCAAACAAAATTGCTTTTGGTAAAATAAAAATTAACAAACTTTTGGCAAAAAAAAAAATCTCACAAAAATATTTGTTACACCTAAAAATTGTTGTAAATACTAGCATTTATGCTAGACCTTGAAAATCAATAACCAAATGCATATTACCATAAATAATTTGATAAGTTATTTTTTTACTTTTCTCAAAAGAATAATTAAAAAAATTCATATTTAGGTAACCCTTTTTTGGAGAAAAAATTTTTGGGCTTCTATAAATTGAGTTTTCCCCTACAACAATGTAATAACATCAGATATATTTTTATAACTATTTTTTCGATGAGCTTTGAAGATGTCGTTTATATCATATTGTTCTAATATCTCAATTATCATACTGTTGAAGATGTCGTTTATATCATATAGCTCTGAAGATGTCGTTTATATCATATTGTTCTAATATCTCAATTTTCAAATTATTTTATTTTAGTTTCTCTTCTATTCAAGCTTATATTGTTGATAATGAATGTTCAATCGGACTTTAAGAATTTTTTTGTGTTAAGATTAGATTTAATAATATTGTTCTAATATATCAATTATGTAGTTTTTGTTTTGTTACTATTTGTAGTTTTTCTGCTTAATACAGGTGGTAGATGAACGTTTAGTCAAGTTTTGATGAATTTTTTGTAAAGATAACAATTTAATAATATTGTTCTGATATCTCGATTATTGTATTATTTTGTTGTATAGTATACAAGTGGTAGATAAATAGACGGCCAGACTTTGAAGAATTTTTATGTTAAGATTTAGGATTAATGATATTGTTTTGTTGTAGATTCCGATCTATTATAATCTACTATTTTTGTTATTATTTATTTTGTGATAATTCACGTCGTAGGAGACAATCAAGATACTAGCACTTCACGCATGACTGAATGCATAAAAGTGTTTATATTCGATCTTTAAAGTTAATTGCTATTTTTCTATAAATTATTTTTCTTTTATATATTTTATATTGATTGATGGCTTGACGTGAAGAACACGTGCAACACACGTACACTTTACTAGTTACATTATAAAAGGAAGAAGGAAAAACATGTAAAGAAGGGAACAAAGAAAGGAAATTTCGAAAAGTGAAACCCTATAAAAACCTATTATAAATATTATCTCATTCCTATTTAAATTGAGAGTTTAAAACTCGCAAAGACAACTCCTACATTAAATATATCCAGTTATATGCTATAATTGGATAAACAAAAAATATGTTCTTCTTTTGGAACATCGTGTTCTTCGTTTATGACAAATTAGTTTTGCTTCATATTTATTTTCTACTAAATTATTATAGTTCTTTAATTCTGATGCTATAGTTCAACCATCAAATTTTATGTTGTTTTTTATTTTTCAGCTCTAATGTCTTCCTCTGCTTTTAATCATCTAGGTCAATAACCTTTGTTTTGTACATTGATAATGTTAGTTGTTTTGTATCAATTTGTAAATATATATACATATTTATGCTAACTATATAAATTTTATATATTTTTAATAACTATTATTCTTTCATTTGAAAAGTTTTCAGATTTGCCCTCTTCATGTCGACTGAATCAAAGAGGAGTGTGGTGGTGTTGAACGATTGATTTGGAAGAAGGTGAAGGTGGAGTGCAATAGAGGTGACACCATTCATGACTTGAAGAAGTTGGTTGTTGCATAGACTAGAATAAGCAATAGGTAACTTTGCGATTCTTAGAATTTTATTGGAATTCGGGGTTACTTTTGGTGTTAATTAGGGAATTTGATATAATGGATGGATTTAATATTGTGTTAAGAGTAAAAAATTGAAATTGAATTTAATGCTTTAGTTGCATTGGCATTAAATGATTAATTTGTATATGTGATTATGCTTTTATGCCCTTCCGTTCTATTATACGTATTTTTGTGAATATATCAAAATATTTGAGGATTTGGTAGTACGAAAAGTTCCTGAAAGAAGAACAAAATGAGTAAACATGGGATGGACTAAGGATAAGTACTAGGATATACTTATGCTTAAAAGATTTTTGTTTAAATTTTGAATTTGTATCTACCACTTAGGTACGTATATTCTTCAAAGGACCAACATAATATTGATGAGATCAACATAGGAAATAAGAGGATTGTAATAATAAACGTGAAGTAGAGGAATTGTATATAGGAGAATTCCAAATTGATATGTGGAGATGGTAGAAAAAGAATGGATTGATGTGACCGTGAACTTGTGTAGAAAAGAATGGATTATCCTTGTCCATTTACAAATAGAGAATGTGTACTAGGATATGTGTAAGTG
>NC_061118.1:48428444-48433913 GCF_002878395.1 Capsicum annuum
CCCCCCCCCCCCCCCCCCCCCACAAATTTGCTTTGACATTTTTATGTTTGTAATTAACATTAATGTTGAATGTTTATTTGTGGAAAAAAAAAGTGATGCTCGATATTCTTGACGATCAAACACATCACAGGAAGGTCCAAAATTCTAGGTTCTAGACTCATGAAAAAAAAAAAAAAAAAAGAAGAAACAAAAGAATACTACAAAATTGTACTCACAATCTTGATGACTAAAATAACATGTTTTGTGATTTATAATTTATTTTTTGATAAAATTTATTTTTGATATCTTCATATATATTTTAATTTTTTTTATATATAAATTTCTACTAAATTTCTCATTTAGGTGAATACGCTTAATACACGTATAACACACGTATCCTATATATACTAGTCAAGTGTACGTGCTTTTCACGTGTGTCTTACGACAAATAAAATTATTAAAAAATAGCCACCCACGTTAAATTTTTTATATCTAATTAAATCATATAAACTAATATGTGCCTCAAATATTTGAACATGCAATTGTCTATCAAGAATAGATGCGACAAAATAAAAATCTAAAATTAAAAGACTTTTTATATAGGAGTAGACGATTCATAAATCAAAAAGGACACTAATTAATATTTTAGGAGTATATATATATATATTAATAGTTATTTTTCATAAAAATATTTTTTCTACCTTAAAAAACTAACCTTTTCTATAGTTTAAGAAAATTTAGTCGTTTGCCTACATTAGAAAACCAATATTTTCCATAATGTGGGAAAACACGTACAAGAAAACAAACCTTTTCCCATAAAAATAGAAAAATTCAGCAAATTTTAAACTTAACAAACTTCTTCACTATTTATTTTTCAATATAGTATTTATTATAATTAATATTCAATATTATAAAAATATAATAATATAATAATTAAAGTAAAAAGTCAAAAGACAATTTTGTCCATTACATAGCCTTTTAATGAAGGACGAAAAATTCAAATCACTTTTCTGAGGATATTCACACTTTTAATATATTATAAATATAAATTATAGATATAAACAAATCAAAATTTCCAAAAATAAAAACTAATAAAAGTTATAATTATACCAAATCTTTTTCCCCAAAAGACAAAGAACCCACGATGTTTTTTCTTTTTGAAGTTTATCAAAGTCAATTTTAAACCTAAACAAAATAATACACACCAAAAATAATATTGATAGTGTAAAAAATTATTTTTTTAATTCTTCTATTTTAGAATTTTTTTTCTAATTGAATTCTTTTCAAGTTCTTTAATTTTAGGAGTCTTTTATATTATGATTTTTTTTCCAATTGAGATACCATTTATAGGGGGTGCGCGGATTTAATAGGTATAATAGATTTAGTAGGTTTCTAGTGAATCTATTTTTATTTGTGCGTGGATATTTTTTAAATTTTGTTTCAATATCTTTTAATAATTTATTTTTTTCGTAAGATATATTCATTAATTATTTTATCCTGTAGTGATTGCAGAGTTACAAATTTCTGTATAATAATTTATCCTATCTGTACTATAATGTATATCTAATTCTAGATTTTCAATGTTATTTATTATCTTGTGTTGTTCTTCTCGTAGTGAATTTTTTAAATTATATAAACTATCACATGTACTTTTATCTAATTTTTCTAAGGTTTTTTCTATCCATATTAATTTTTCTTGTAGGTCTTCCATTATTTTCCTAATTCGGTTTCTATAATTAATTTCATTATTTAGATTTTCTTGATTTTCTCTAGTTTGTCTAATATATTCTAACATTTTTTAATCTGAATAATATCCTTCTGGGTAAATTTCTTCGTATAACTGTTCTAGATAATTTATAGTTTCATTTTCGTAGTCTAATACTTTTTCTAATATTATTTTCTTAATATCTATTATTTCTATGTTTTTAAGTATATATAATATTAAAACTTTAAGATAATCTAAATGATCTATTTTTAAAATTGGTTTTATTATAATATTTTGTAGTTGTTTGTTTTAGCCTTAGTAGTTTTTGCATATTTTTATTAAGAAACTTTATATCTTTGTTTTTCATATATTTATCTATATTTATTTTTATCTGTTTTTCTAGTAACTGCATATTTTTTATATTTTTTTCTAACAATTTTATGTAACTTATCATCGTAAGTATTTATAAGAGTAGTTAGGTAGATATGGTATATAATTTACTCTAGTCATGTAATATTCACCAAAAGCTTTTTCTAATATGGTTTTTCTTATATCTGCTACTTTTATATTTCCAAGTGCATACAAAATAAGTATCTTGAATTTATCTACTATCACATCAGATATATTATCCTTCATTTTCATAAATTTGCTTTTTTCAAAATATTCCCTTCAACCATGTACATAAAATATAGTCATCTTAGCTTACTATATACTAGATTATTCTTAAATAATATGTTCTTCCGTCACTATTAACATGGTAATCCGGATACTTTTTCCCTTAAACAGCGCCTCTACTCTGGTTACTCCCCGCCACGGCTTCTTGCCTCAATGGTTTCACCTTTAGGATGGCATAGTCCTTAGGGATATTTCTCCGTTTCCTCTTTGTTAATAAACTTCTTAACATATTATTCTTCGAATAATTCTACTATAAAGTAACTAATATGAATTTATTTTATCATATCATGATTGTTGGGAATTATGAAATTAGCTATTCATAATCATAAATAGATATACATGTTCGGGTAGCTTTGATATTTCTGAGTTTTGTTGCTCCATAGCTTTTTCCATTGAAATATGTTTATCTAATTAACTGAGTAAAATATTTTTTTGTGGATTGGAGAGAGCAAAGGTGCTTCAACGCATGAAGGCTTGCCTTTGCAATGCCTTCTGCCTTTGATATATATAGAATGAGAATTTACAAGTTTTTACATTCACGTGTTTTTAATTCTTAAAACTAAGAAACAAAAGTCAACAAAAGTGGCCATAGTGGCCTAACCTACTCTACCCTAAGGAAAAGTCCTAAATGTGTAAGAAAGTAAATAATTGCTTTACATTATCTTGTCGTAAGAAGATAGGTCCAAATATCTTCCGTTGATTTGTTGTCGTATCTGCTCCATTATTGCTCTGTATCTGCTCCATTATTGCTCTGTATCTGCTCCATTATTGTTCTTTTATCTTATCTTTCCAGCTGGCATTTTGTTTTCTTTATTCTAGATGTACCTCTGGAATAATATTATCTTCTCCATAGCACCTCGAACATTGGTGGTCTGGATATTTATGTCCAATTATTTTACAGTATCTTGTTAACAGTCCGTCTGAAATAAATCCTTTTTTTATCGCTCTTGCGGTAGATTGTTTTTCTGGGTTAAGTAGCGTCATTATCCATTGTCTTACGTCTTCCATATCTGCTTGTCGTAGCTCTTTTGAATTTGAATATATCATTTGATGATCTCTTGAATAGTAGCTCCATATTGGGTTTCCGTTAGCATAGTTATTTGCTAGTTCTTGAATGATCGTAGCTAGTCCAATAAGTCTTTTATTTGCATAAAAATCTGGTATCTCGATTCTAGGTATCTCCGGTTGTTGCGAAATATCTTCTGGTATAATCATATCTCCTGTTAGTCCTATCTTTACAACTTGTATAACTGGTTTTATTTCGTCATATAATATCTCTGCTGGTGCAGTATAACACTTTATATAAAATAAATTTCCTTTTGTTATTCTTTTGTAGGTAGTGAATATCTTGTATAATTCCTCCATAGCTGTTAGTTCTTCTCCGTCTTGGGTATATATGGTATTTAGTAGTCCGTAGTCAAAACAGGTTTTAACTAGGCTTGGGTTAGTTTTGGGTAGTGCGATTAATTTATTGTATCCTTGTAGTTTTTGGGTTATATAATTGGTATTTGGTTCTTTGATGTCTGTAGCTCTGGGGTTATGGTTTAGAAAGGTTTGTACTCTGTATATATTTTCTATGTATTTCTGGGCGGTGTAGTTGTATACTTTTTTGTCTTGGTTTAGGCTATCTCGGTATGTGTTAACTTGTGGGGGTATGAATAAATGGTCTTTTTGTGTTTTTGGGGTAAATGGTTTTTCAAATATTTTGTTCATATTTGCATTCTGGTATCTTGGCCTATTAACTCCTTTGCTTGTACCTGCAGAAGTAGATTGATAAATGTTATGGGTTTTATGGAGTGTCCCAACGTCTCCTTCTAGCTCTGGAACTTTAATGTCTTCCGATCGACATAGCTCTGCACACTGCTGAGTTAGCTGATCTGTAGCTATAGACTTCAGTTTATCTTCATTAGTCTTTAGCTTTTCTATCTCATTACCCATACTGTCCACTTTCATTGAAAGCGTAGTTAGGGTGTTAAGTATTTTTTCTAGAGTGTCTTCCTCTACTATTTCAGTCTGTGTAGCTTTGTCTTGATATGTAATCTGCAATAACATTTTTGTTAGTACTGATCACTTCAATTGTAAATGTGAAATTTAATATATTTAAAACTAGTCTTCGAATCCCTTTTGTTGTAACTGAATTTTGTATTTTCTTTGTTAACCACCAGCGTACCTGTGTATTATCTGTTCGTACAATAAATTTGTTATATACAATATATGGCTCAAATGCTAATAAACATTTATATAATGAACATAATTCTTTCCTATTTATTTCCCATTTTATTTCTGTCTCGTTGAACGTACCTGAGTAGTATCTACAATGGTGTTCTATTTTTTCTGCTTCATATCGATATTTAAGTACTCCTCCGTAACTATATTCACTTGCATCTGCTTCTACTATATATATAAATTTTTTATTTTCATCTGGAAATTGCAATTTTGGTAATTCTCTACAAAGTAATTTTATTTTTTGAACTTGTTTTTTATCTTTTTCATCATAATTATATTCTATATCCTTTTTTAATTTTTTTCTGCAGTGGTTTTAAGGTTTCTGCTAATTTTGGAATATATTCTCTTACTTGGTTTACTAATCCTAAAAATGATTGTAATTTCTTTTTTGTATCTAATTCTTCTTTCGAATTTATTATTTTTTGTACTATATGTTATTGCATTTTTACTCCACTTTTATCTATTTGTATTCCTAAAAATTCTATCTGGTTTTTCATAATTTCAGCTTTCTTTTTGCTTAGACTTATTCCTGATTTTTCTATTATATCTGTGAACTGTTCTAATAATTTTAAATGTTCTTCTTTAGTTTTTGTATATAATAATATATCATCTATGTATACTATGCAATTAGATAATTGTTTAAAATAATTATCCATAAAATGTTGATATCTACCTGGTGCATTTTTATATCCAAATGGTAACACGTTCCATTCATAAAATCCTTGTGGTACCGTAAATGCGGTTAATTCTTTAGATTCTTCTTCTAGCTTTAGGTTGTAAAATCCTGATTTACAGTCAAATTTGTTGAAATAATTATATCCTCGGATTTGTCTTATTTTTAATATCTTATTTGGTATCGGATAATTATATGTTATAGTTTTTGC
>NC_061118.1:48436913-48437828 GCF_002878395.1 Capsicum annuum
ATATGTTAATGGTTTTTGTGTTATTATTCTATTCTTATCTATTAATTCAATTTTTATAGTAGTTTTGTGTTTTTCCCATCCTTTTAATGGATCTTCACTATATAATTGTCCTAATTTTTTCTGAATTATTTCTATTTTGTTTATTGAAAATATAGTTATTTCTGTTTTATTTATCGAAAATACTACTAGTTCTACTGTATCTTCAGTATTGTTTATATTTTCTAACTTTTGTGTAATTTTTTCACTTTCTTTTATCCAATCAGTTTTCTTTCTTATTTTATTATTAACTCTTTTTGCTCTTACTTTTTGTTTGCATGGTGTTGTAAACCACCAGTCTGTTTTGGTTATTATATGTGGGTATAATTTATCTAAAAATGGCATTCCTAAAAGTATATCTTTTGATGTTAATTCATAATTATAAATTTCTTCTATTGTTAATATCTTATCCCATACTTGTATTTTTACATTCCTAGCTTTATAAGTAATTAAGCTTCCTTCATTATTAAATCCTTTAACTATTATTGGTGTTTTTAGTTTATCCCATTTGCTTTCTGGTAAACAATTATATCTACATAAATTAGCTTCTGCTCCTGTATCTATCATAGGCGTATAATATCTACTGTAATATCCTTCTACTACTATCTTCATTAATACATATATCTTCATTTCATGTTAAGGCTCTTTTTAAGAATAACTTTTCTTTGTTATATGTTAAGGTTAATTGTGTATGTTCTATATTATATGGTTTTACTTGTTCTAACCATTTTACTCCTAATATTATATCTGCTTTTTGCATTTCTTCTTTTACTTCGAATTCTATTTTTATTTTTCTAACTCCTAACATTATTTCTTTTTCTGCTATATTTTTATTATTTATTAAACTTCTTGGTAGATCTGGGCATATATCATTGTCAG